>NW_020225665.1:0-9996 GCF_003070985.1 Temnothorax curvispinosus
GTCCAATCGTTACGTGTCTAATCGAGCGGTGTCCAATCGTTACGTGTTTGAACGAAATACGCTTCAATTTTATAAAAAATAGTACAAAGATCTACAAATTTTAAAAATTTAAGAAAAAACAAAATCTTAAAAAATTAAAACATCTGCTTACTTGTAGAATACTACAATTATTTATAAATGACTATAGAAATCTACCACAATTTACGTATCGTAAAACTATGCAACTTAGAACCTAATTCAGTTTTTAGTTTCTCATAAAATACTTACAACTGCGTACAAATACTAACAAATACCGGTTTGTTTGTACAGCTCAAAAATTTATTACAATTATGGCTAATTAAAATTTGTAATTTTTAGTTAACTGTTACAAGTTTTTACAAAAATCTTCCAAAATTCCTCTATTATTAATAACTTCTTAATTCGCAGAAGTCAAAATACTTATGTTTTTATTTTCGTATAGTCTGTTGTAAAGTCCAATAGAAAAATACATAAATGTACAATTTTTTACCTATATAAATTTCTGATTTGTGAATGGTTATAATTTTGCATACAATACTACAAGGCTCTACAGAAAACGACAAAATCCTTAAGCCTTTTACAACTCGTAAATTCATGAAAATCTACATTGCTTTTTTTAGATGTTTATAAGATACTACAATTTTACATGGAAATTAACAGACCTTCAACCAAACCAACCTTTCCATGGAAAGGTTGAAGGTTTGGTTGAAGATCGCTCGCGGTCGTTACCTCCGGTAGGGCGAATGCACGGAAATCTAAATGTGTGTGTGTGTGTGTATGTGTGTGAGGGTGTGGGTGTGTGTACTATTTAAAATATATAAAGTCCTCTCGCGGCGTGTTGCTTTCGCTCGCGGTCGTTACCTCCGGCCGGCGCCGCTCGTGCAAAAATTTTTCAAGTCCCGCGCGGCGTGTTGCTTTCGCTCGCGGTCGTTACCCCCGACGCCGCTCGGGCGAAAATTTTCCAAGTCCCGCGCGGCGTGTTGCTTTCGCTCGCGGTTATTACCTCCGACGCCGCTCGGGCAAAAATTTTCCAAGTTCTGCGCAGCGTGTTACTTTCGCTCGCGGTCGTTACCTCCGGTTTTAGACATGTGTATGTGGTGCTGGGTAAAGTTTTTTTTATAATGACTCGCTTTTTATTTTACAGATAAGTTAAAATAAAGGAACTTTTTTCTTTTTGTAATCGCGCGGCGCGACGTTGGCCCAATTCATACAAATTAGGCCTATTTTGTAATGAGCCGGCACTGGTTTCTGACATTCACCCGACATTAAGAAAAAATTATATTCGTATATCCAATTCAAAATTTTATTACTCTTTTTAAACTGAATTTGTTTCTTAAGAATTTTTGAAAAATTATATATTTGTGCTGGTTATGACACATGCAGACTGTATATAACACTTTACATCAAATTAAGAAGTAGTCTACCACGTAAGACGGTTAGCTCACGATCCAGAGGTCCCGAGGTCTCGAGTTCGAATCCCATCAAGGTAAGTGTGTTTTTTAAGTACGAGAAAATATTTATAATTATAGGTTACATCTTAAGAAACAAATTTAGTTAAAAAGTAGTAATAAAATTTCAAAATAAATATAGTTTTTGTTTTATGTCAGGTGAATTTTCTCATTAGAGTGTTTTAATTCTAGTATTTCCTTGTAGTCTACTGTACTCAAATAAATATAGAAATGTGTAGAATATCAGTATTAGTTGTAGTTTAGCGTAGTTTTACCGAAAAATTTATAGATCAAGATGCATACTAAAAAAATACAAAAGTGTTCTAATTCTAGCATTTTCATGTAGGATTTTGTAGTACTTCTTAAATTCATGTAAAATTTAATAGATTCTGGCAATTATATTTTATAGTTTTTTGTAGTACACTTTTATTTTTTTTTTTTAATTTTGTAGAAATATTTCCGCCAGGGTACTGTTGGCGGCTCTCCATATTCGTTCTATCGCGCGAGTTCAGAGCAGTTCAGAGAGATATGTACATGAGATTCATAATAGTTATTGTAGAATAGATTGTTAGCTCAGCGTTAGCGTATTAAGTAGTTATTTCGAAATCTTAAGTTCGAATCCCGTCTTCCGTCAATGTGTTTTTAAAAATTGTAAAACAGTGCGTAATTTTAATTAATAAAATAGAATATATGCAAAATCACGAATACAAATTAAACTATAAAAATATTTAAAAAAAGTTATTTGAAAATATTTTTATTTTGTTAAAATATTGCACCGGAATCATTACTGGTCTTTATCGTAATGATTACTGTAAATTCCGTACTGGTTACTGGAAGGATGTTTATTGTAGTAGTGCGTAATGGTTACTGTAAGAAAAAGATTAAGGGTGCGATCACATGGACTGATATTTTCCGCGTAATGCGTATCGCGTAACCAATCAGAAGCGCGAATATGCGTAACCGAAAATGCAAAACGCTTCTCTCTTCTAATTGGTTACGCGATTACGCGTTACGCGGAAAATACATGCCATGTGACTTCAGCCTAAAAGTTGAGTGAGCAAAAATACAGGAATTATTACTGTTTTTCGGCTTTCAGTGTAAGGGCGGACATTTTACCGTTGCTGCAGAAACATTTTGCAATGTATTTACAATGTTGTAAAAAGCGAATACAGACGAACGCGAATGAGGCAGCCTGAGGCCACACCGAATGCCTCACCGCAATACGCGTTACGCGGAAAATATTAGTCCATGGGGCCGCACCCTCAGAGTCCTCGGACAGCATGGTGTAAGTAGACAGGTGAAGCATTCCCGATGCTGCGCACTCGTTCGGTTTTGAACCAATCAGCGTGCGACCTGTTTTGCGAGAAAAGCAATATGGCTGCTTCCGTCAGTTTGTAGTCCGTTATCCGTCGCGTGCGTCTGTTGTGCGGAAAATATTGTGTGTTTAACTTTTGCGACTTTAATACAACATACGCAGGAAGTAGTAAATATAATTAATGTTGAGAGGCATTATATTGGTCGATATTTGCTAAATAATATGTATTTATAATCATGCCGACTTGTTGCGTGAGAAATTGCAAAAGTCGTTCCGGTGAAGCTACGAAAACGAAAGACATCAAGTTCTTTCCATTCCCTCAAAATCGCGAGTTAAAAGAAAAATGGCTCGAAGCTTGCTACCGAGAAGAAGAAAATTTAAACATAAACAGCGGTAAATTTTAAGAATCATTTGAATTCGTATACAGTATATAATTTGTGTTATTCTGAAAACTTATGTGTAATTTTCAGCAAGTATATGTGAGCGACATTTCTCTTCAGACTGCATAGAAAATAAATGGACAAAGCCACGTACAAATACTCAAAAGTAATTAATCACCAAATAATCACTTATTAAATTTCGATAAGGGTACTATTAAACGCATACTAATATTAGCAAATTGTACTATTATGTACTATTTTACATTGCAGCACTGGAGCGATTACTTGTAATAATAATAATTTGTATATAAATAAAACATTAATATTTATTATATATTGCTTATATCTATTTTATTTTATGTCTTCCTTTTATCTAGCAGTCCTGATCCGCGACTTCCGTGTAATAAGAAGAATTGCAATTACTTGAACAATTCGAAAAAGATGTCGCTAAACAAATTATTAAAAAAATCGGGAAGAAAACAAAACATATATGCAATAAAGTTTATATTTAGATTGTTATTTTATTCAAGTCTACATTTTATTTAAAATTATTAGATGTTATTAAATGTGTATTTTAATAATTACAAAAAACGTTCCCTAATTTTATTCTGTTTGAATAAAATATTTATTTTTTTTCGTTACATATGTCTTTTTATTATTACCTAAGTAAATTGCGTTTCAACCGAGGTTTCAACCCTTCCTCCTCACATTATAACTCAGAATCTACACTGTGGACGTGCGGTTGACCCTAATCAAATTACGTAACTAAACCAGAACAGAATTAAGACAGGAGTTTAATAAATACATAAATAAACTAATAAAAGTAGGTTTATTTGTCACTAGTTTATTTATTTAAGGTTTTAGTGTATTTCATTAAGTATATATTTAAAATTTTACATAATTCACACATTTTTATTTCTTATAATCGAACTTCACCTTAAAGTGAACGCCTACAAAATAGGTCGCCTCCTGATTGGTTCAACCGCCAAAGCTGCCGCCATTATGCGCAATGCTTCACCTGTCTACTTACACCATGCTCGGACAGTAAAAGCGCACGAGGACGCATGAGGCAAATCGAGGCAACTGTTCGACGTTACTTCATTCGTTCGGCCTAATCCCCTTCCCCACCAGTGCTTCACTCTCGCAGCGTTATGTTCACTCCTTTATCTCCGTGGAACACGCTTATACGTGCTTGGAGACGTCCAAACTGAGCACGAATTTTCTTTGATGGACCGACAGCATTCGGTTCGGACCGAGGCTGTGCGGCGAACGATCCAAGGCAATTTGCCGCGCCTCAGATCAACGTCCACACTTGCATGCTTATGCGGCCTTGGACTGCCTCATTCGCGTTCGTGATCAAGTCTGTATCCGCCTTTACAATGAAATATTTCTGCAATGTTCCTGCAATTTTTCTGTGCTATATGGGGTTAATAGAAAGTTCATTAATTATTTATGATCCGTACTATTACAACAAGCTTTGCCCTATTTTTTCCATAAATGCTACTGTCATTCCGTGTACCGCAAGGTTTGCTCTGTTATTTACGTGTATTTTACGTCGTTATGCCAGCAAACCTTGCTCTGCTTTTGCAGTAAATTTGCTGTTATGGTATGCACGGCAAGGCTTGCCAGTGTTATTTGCGTAGAATGTGAGTCACGTTGTTACAACAAGCTTTACCAGCAAAAGCTAAACTTTTTGCGGGCACTTGTTGCAATTTTACTGCGCGCTCGGGTTTGCGCAAAGTTTGCATCATTTTACTTGCTGGGTTGTCTATTATTTTTCAGTAGCATATACTGCACGCGCAAAAGATTAATCTATTATTAACTATGCGACATCGATTCTCACCTGTGAATATGATGGATGTGTTTGACAGCTCGCGTATGTATCCGAACTATCGATGCTTCCTTGTTCGTTATACGTCTTTGTATAATTGTACCCTTGCTCATTGTACATTCTAGCAAAGCTTAACATTTCTGATGGCTGAATAGGAGATATCTTCGATTCCACGAGTGATGAACCTAAATGTTCGGCGCCGTTTTCACCTCCACCATTACCACTGCTGCTACTGAACCTAAGGGACCTCATTTCTTGACACACTGGGTTACGAAAGTCGCTGGTAGCAAGGGGCATTATGTTCTCTGCGTCCCTGAAGTCTTTGTATTCCTAAAAATATGAGGTAGATGAAAAGTCTCGATTGCATGAGAAATGAAAATGTTAAGAATGGTACGCTTTAGCCTAAATTCTACGCAGCTTCTTAAGCCGACTCCCTTGTCGAATTGAAGCTCTAACTTTAAAATAATTTATGTCTCTGTAGATTTGTATAAGTTTCTTTGAAACTTTTAAAGTCACAAAAACAGGTTTTGTAAATCCTGTTTTTTAAACAATACAAATGTCTAATAAATACTAGAAAGACATCTAGAAAACGTAGATGTTTTAACTGTTTATTCATATCTTGGACTGTATTGTAATATTAATATTAATCCAAGTTCAAAATTCTTTTTTTGTTTAAATTATAAAATCATAGTATGCACGTATATACATATAGAAGGAAACAACAAATCGCAGATTCACAATTACATTAGGAATTGAGAGCCGGTCTACCGAGAAATGTGCTTGTCTCGTCGAATATATTTATTTGCAAAGCTGTTCAAGCTGTTCAGTAAAGAAGCCACAAAATGTTGTGCTTTCCCTCTCTTTCCTTTCTCTCCCTCTCTCTCTCTCTCTTTTCCTCTCTCTCTCTCCCTTTATAGAAAATTAATTTTTAGCGACATTACCACTACTAAAGGATTATCAGCTGTACTCGCCTGATTGCCTTCGCATGCACGGGATGTGCGCCAAATCTGCGATGTGGTTGTCCATATCTACTTAAAAACCATTTTGCTGCTATTAAGATTTCGTTCCTGAAGCGCTATTCTTTTGCCACAATCGACCAAATGCAGGAAATAGACACAATCTCTAAAGCCGCTTTCTGATGTTTATTGTATACTGCTACTCGTTCATTCTAAGCATGCTTCGAATTACTGATAATGGAATGTAAGTATGCAATGTGTATCTAATGGGGTTTATAATATGTATATTGAGTGTATGTGCCATATACAGGGTAGGATAATTTGCATACCTCCAAAAACTTGTAAATTATAAGTTGTACGAGAAATTGTTATACATATACAAAAATTGCATGACTTTGAGAGGGTCATTACATAGTGTATACATTTTTTTCTAAGTAAAAACGTTTAAAAAATTTAAAGGTTGACTTAATTTCTTTAAATGAAAACCCTTTTTTACTGTATCATCTTTTTTTACTAATTAATTTGAACAACTTTTGACTGAAACATTTTTTTATTTGCTTAATACTTTTTGAAATATTCAAAGAAAACTTTGTAACTTTTTCAATGTTTAACCCCAACATTTTTACTTGTGTATAACATAAAAGCTCCAAGAAAGTGTCTATACAATTGTTTCAAAAAGTTAGGGTATTATTGCAACAGCATATTCTTGAGACTAAATCAAGTCAAAAAGTCCGTTTCCAGTTTTCCCTTCGACAAACAATTATCGAGCTTCAGACAAAAGTTCCCGGGAAAAAAAGAAAATGGTACGTACGTACCATCGCAAAACAATTCTCGTCGATAAAAAGCAACTCAGGAAGATAATTCTTGCGATAAAAAGAGATAAAATTAAGACAAAAGTAGCCGCAAAACAATTTGGAGTCCCGAGAACTACGTTGAACGACTGGCTGAAGAAGAATAATGATGAAATAGCACACTTAGATGACGTGGCCGTACGATACATCATGGAGGTTTCGGGCTTAAATTAAAGTCAAAGAAGCAGCAGTGGTCGGATTCCGATGAGGACTTGGATATTATGTACTGCGTGTGCTCAAAGGTGACAGAGAACAGAGCTGACGAGAAACAGTGCATTTCGTGCGAGCGTAGGGCACATAAGTATGTGCGCTTTTCTTGTAATTATTTTCCGCTAACGTGTTTTTAATTAATGTGTGTTCCCATTTTTATATAAAAAAAATAATCAATAAAATGTATCCTATCATTTTTTATAATCGAAATTATAAATTTTTTTTTTAAATCCAGTCTGAGAATGGAGTGACGACTCCATAACATTTCAATTTTTGCACCTTTGTCGTTTTTACTTTATACCAGTTGAACAAAGCGACGTAGACAGAAAATGCCCTGATTTGATAAATTTTGTAGCCAAGGGTTCACTCTTTACAACGGTATATCACATTTTACTAAAATTATTTGTTTTGTAGTGAAAATTGGCACCGAAAAAATAGTGACGACTTCGTCTCGGTCTCCCCTATATATGATATCATATATAATTATACATGATTATATATAATTATACAGGCGATTAAAATATATTTAAATATATATAATGTTTCATATACAATTTGACATGATTATATATGAGTTTTTGTAATTTATATATAAATTATATATAAAAAGCACCTAGATTATATATAATTATACATGATCATATAGAGACAAATTATATATAATTTTTTTTTCTCGGGTTGTTCAAATTAATTCGTAGAAAAAGATAATACAATAAAAAATAGAAATTTTTTTTAAATCAAATTGACCTAAAATCTTTTAAACGTTTCTACTTATTTAAAAAATGTATACACTATGTAATGACCATCTCAAAGTCATGCAACTTTTGTATATAACAATTTTGGTAAAAGTGCACAATAACGGATCTAACCCCAATGACCTTGACCTTGATATGTTGTCAAGGTCATCCTCCTGAGTAACCTTCAAAAAATTTTAGTCGTCGCTCGTTGTTTGTTAAAAAATTATGAACAAATGTAACTGAAAAATATAACAGTTTATGTCAGTGCTAATGTCAGTGCAAGCAGAAAGTAATCTATATATATAAGTCACGTCTGTCTGTCTGTCTGTCTGTCTGTCTGTCTGTCTGTCTGTACGCGAACTACTCATTCGTTAGTGGACCGAATTTTTACCAAAAGTATATGAAACAGTGGTAGAATTTCACGGGGATGAAAATGTCGCGGCCAATTTTTTGGTACCGATTTTCTGGAAACCAATTTTTCTAATTTTTCGGGAAATAATTGACCAAATTTAAAAGGATTATATATATACTAGCTGGTTACCCGGGCTTCGCCCCGGAGGACATATGTAATGAGACACGCAAATAGTCTCTCTCTCTCCCTCTCTGGAAAATTTCGTAACCGATTTCCAAAAAGATATCGGTTCCCAAAAAGATCGGTAACGAAAAACTATACAGTTTATAGCATTCCCCGGAAAATTCTACCCCTGTTTTACATACAATTCTTTAAAATTCGAGATAAATTATTTCGCGAAAAATTCATCAAACTTCTGATACTGTTTTCAAAAAAATAGGTAACGAAAAATTATATACTTTATAGCACTCTCCAAAAAATTCAACCCGTACATTATGTACAATTCTTTGAGATTCGGTCATTTGAAACCGGTTTCCAAAAAGATCTGTAACAAAAAATAGTACACTTTATAGCACTCCCCAGAAAATTCTTACCTCTACTTCATGTATAATTCTTTGAGATTCAATCAATTATTTTTCGAAAAATTGAAATTAAAAAAACCGGTTTCCAAAAAGATCGGTAACAAAAACTGTACACATCATGGCAATCCCCGGAAAATTCTATCCCTACTTCATATACAATTCTTTGCGCTTTGGTCAATTAATTCCCAAAAAATTGGAAAAATTTTTAATACCGGCTTTCAAAAAAATCGGTAACAAAAAATTATACACTTTATAGCACTCCCCGGAAAATTCTACCCCTATCATACTATTATATAAAACCCGACTGTTTGTCTGTCCGTCTGTCTGTCCGCGAACTACTCATTCGTTAGTGGACCGAATTTTTACCAAAAGTGTATGAAACAGGGGTAGAATTTTCTGGGAAGTGCCATGATGTGTATAGTTTTTCATTCCCAAAAATTTGAAAAAAATAGAAAAACCGGTTTTCAGAAAATTGGTAATGAAAAACTATACATCATGGCACTTCCCGGGAAATTCTACCCCTGTTTCATACACTTTTGGTAAAAATTCGGTCTACTAACGAATGAGTAGTTCGCGGACAGACAGACGGACAGACGGACAGACGGACAGACGGACAGACGGACAGACAAACAGTCGGGTTTTATATAATAGTATAATATATATATATATATATATATATATATATACATATAACAAAGGTATAATTTTTCGGGGAGTGCTATAAAGTGTATAATTTTTCGTTACCGATCTTTTTGGAAGCCGGTTACAAAATTTTTCCAATTTTTCGGAAATTAATTGATCGAATCTTAAAGAATTATATGAAGTGGGGGTAAAATTTCCCGGGAATTGCCATAAAGTGTATAATTTTTTGTTACCAATCTTTGGGGAAATCAGTATCAGAAAATTTTTCGGAAATTAATTGACCGAATCTCAAACAATTGTGTATGAAGTAAAGGTAGAATTTTCTGGGAAGTGCTATAAATTGTATTATTTTTCGTTACCGATCTTTTTGGAAACCGGTTACGAAATTTTTCCAATTTCTCGGGAAATAATTGAATCTTAAAGAATTACATATGAAATAAAGGTAGAATTTTCCCGGGATTGCTATAAAGTGTATAATTTTTTGTTACCGATTTTTTTGGGAACTAGTTACAAATTTTTTGCAATTTTTCGGGAATTAATTGACCAAATCTTAAAGAATTATATATGAAATAAGAGTCGTGTCAAAATTTTTTTAATTTTTGGAGGATAAGGTTAATTTTTTATTAATTGTTTCGTGCTCGGCCAAGGGAGCCTTGGGACACGAATGTTTGCCGG
>NW_020225666.1:0-11561 GCF_003070985.1 Temnothorax curvispinosus
TATAAAAACCCGTTTCGGTAAATACAAATTTTGACCGCGCACGTAAACTATGCATCAGTACACCTACAAAAAATGATAATAACTTTTATTTCTGCAATTGTTTATTTACGAAATATTTATAACAATAAAATAAAGAATGCTCATAAACAAGATGATATTAGAAATTCAAAACCTCTTAAATAAAGAGAACATAGCAATATTAATACGCAAAGTAAAAAGTACCAATTTATCTAATTAATAATTTGTTATTAACAAATACATATATTAACAATAAAATTTTCCAATGCTATATTATACTTTAGTGAAAGTCCTGCAATATATTTCCTATACACTCCTATCAAATTCCTAACCATTCGCGAGATATAAAAAGAATAAAAATCTTATTATATATAAACAATTTAATTTCATTAATTTCCTGTACTAATGAAAATGCTAACCATTTCTACTTGCACGATATATTATTAACAAGATATTAGAAACATCATTACCATTGCTCTAACATCACTTTTATCAAAATTATTATTAACAAAATATATATATGTATACTTACCAAAATTAATATAAATATCAAGCGTCAAGCGTCGAAACGTCACCCACGAACCTGAAAAGATAGAATTGTATATGAGTAGCATAAGGAACGCGAATCCGAGCGAGATGCGAGTATTGTACGATCTGAAAGAGAGAAAGAGAGAGAGTCAGATATACTATAGTAACTGTTAGACGAAGAGAGCAATATCTTTTATACTTTAGACATGCTAATAATGACTTTAATTGTACTATTGAATTATTCTACTGTATGTAAAGTATGTCTGAAGAAACTTAAATAATATTCAACATATATTTGCACATTTTAAAATTAAAATATTAAAGATTTCTTATTTTCCTTTATGATAAATGTCATATTGAAATTTTATAATGCAAGAAGGTATCGCTCTCAATACAAATCGCTGTTAGACTAGAGAATAAAAATAGAATTCAGACGAGTCACCTGTATGACTCATTCGAGTGAATCTAATCCTCGCATAAACCATATATGGACATGTCGAAGCAGAGCGCAACGCATGACCATATAAGGTAATGAATTTCAAGACACCACCCTATGACTCATTGCTGGCAAGCGAGCCACACCACTAGAAGTAGACTCATATCCGCTAGACAACGCCTTATGACTCATTGTAACGAGGTGCGGTCACCTCCCACTACCGTTTCCAAAACTGTATAAAAGCGGAATCTTCCACCCTCTCAACGGAGAGTGTGGAATGAGCCAGGAAAGGTCGCATATCTTATACTTGTTCCATCCTCCCACATAATCCACTTGTATCGTAAAAGTTCTACAATAAATATCATACACTTTTATATCAAAAGAAAAATAAAGATTATTGAATACCTACCTTCGACGGACCCAAGGAGCCATAATCTACATCGCCGATCAGCAGCTAATTATCTTGGGGTTTTACCTCCTTAACTGCAAGAAAAAAAACCCATCAACGGAGACGTTCTGCTGGATCGAGCCACCTCGCATCACTCAGGACGTCACAGCAACAAGGGATACAAGTATAAATATGTAATCGCACCGTTGATTTCGGGTAAAAAAGCTGGAAAAGGTATACCGCGTGCCATGACAGGCAAAAAGATCGATCATATAATTGCATCGTCGGTTTCGGGTAAAAAAGCTGGAAAAGGTATACCGCGTGCCATGACATTAAACGACAACAAGATCGATTATGTTCATTGGGACGATCCCAACGAGCTTGTAGATCGTCTCAGATTGCTCGAAGCTTCGCGCCTAGCGGGTCACACCGGTCACGATAACGAAATCCTGTCGATTATCGAGGAACTTCGCGAGGCTGGACTTATTATAAATTAAGTGGCGCGACAGCGAGTCATTCAATCAACATCGAAATGCCGATCAACAAGTTTGGTATATTGCTCGGAAGAGGCGGTGCGGAACCGTACTATCAATGGAGAGGATTAATCAGAAATTACGTGCACGATAACGCTCTTTGCATGGTCGCCACCGACTTTGACGCGAAATCGCGCAAGATTCGACGGATAGCGCCGCCTGTAGATGATGGCGATGCAGCCAATAAGCGTTACGTGCAGCAGAGCGTGCAAATTTTAAAAGATTGACAGAATGAAATCGAGAGAAAGATGGCCGAATTCCAGAATAACGTGCAAATTACCCTAAACAAACTTCAAAAGATGATTCAAGATGTAATTGCGAATCATCGCGAATAGATAAGAACGTACATACATCTGATATCTGCGTTAGTTGCGCGTCATCGTCATGGCTGGTAAGAAGCAATCAACTGAGAAACGGAGGCTGGTGGAAGAATTACACGCTCCTGCGAGAAGAAATTTTTTTCGAAGACGCGTCATAGTGCGCGGATACGATGACCTGTGGCAGGCGGATGTGGTCGAGATGCGTCCATATACGCGATTTAACAGAGGTTACCACTACATACTCACCGTTATCGACGTGCTGAGCAAGCACGCATCGGCCGTACCGCTCAAGGCCAAGAGCGGACCCGAGGTTACTGCGGCGATCGCGAAAATAATTCGAGACGGCGGAAGATGCCCGAAAAATCTGCAGACTGACAAGGGAAAAAAATTTTACAACGCAAACGTGCAGAAACTCTTGAAGAAACATAATATCAATCACTATTCGACATATTCCGTAATGAAGGCATAGGTCGTCGAACGATTCAATCGCATGCTCAAGAACGACATGTGGAAAATGTTTACGCGCAATGAAAATTACAAATGGATCGACTCGCTGCCAGGTCTCGTATCTGATTACAACGCGCGAAAGCATCGAACTATCGGCATGCGACCCATCGATGTTACCCCCGCGATCGCCGACAAGCTCCTAACAACGGTGTACAACCACGTAAAGATCGCTGCTCCCGCGCGATTCAAAGTGGGCGATTCGGTACGCGTGAGTAAATTCAAGACAATCTTCGAGAAAGGATACACGCCAAATTGGACCACGGAGGTGTTTAGAATCGTCAAAGTGCAGAAAACTAATCCTGTGACGTATCTGTTGGAAGATTTCTGCGGAAAACCCGTCGCCAACGGCTTCTACGAATACGAGTTACATCGCGTTGCTAATCCCGACGTGTATCTCGTTGAAAAAGTTTTGCGCAAAAGAAGGGATGAGGTTTATGTAAAGTGGTTAGGATTTGATAATTCACACAATTCATGGATACACAAGAATAATGTATTGTAAAAATTTATTACAGTATAAAAATATACATATATACATATGAGTCATTTATTTTCCTAAATATCTAAATGTAATTACAATATAAATATTTACAGCGGTATTGACAATATATTTACAATGGTATTTACAATATATTTACAATGGTATTTTAAAATGTCCCCATGGCAGCGTTTCGGTAAAACCGGGTATAATGTATCGCTTATCATCGTACGGACTTAGAGCTATTTTTGTTTCGGACACGGTGTATACCTCGTGTTTTTTGGATCTTATGCAGGTTTGCTGTCGCGTCATTTCAATTTCGTCGCGCAGACACCGCGTGTAATCGACGAACGTTATCGACATGGCTACGACGTTACTCTTAACACCTTTAGCCTTTTTCGTATCTTTCTTACCGTCCACTCGCAAGGCGTACATCTTTGCTCTAAGCCCGACGAATTCGGTCATTATGGCACCATTATTTTCGTTTTTCATTAAGCCCGGAACTTTTTTATTGGCGAGTGGAATACCGTATGTATTATCAATCGCGTAATCGCTAGTGTCAAATCTATGAATGTGGTGCTTCATGATATCATACACATCGTCGCACTCGATGTGATAAATGAGACTGTCAGTATCGGTGTACGTGACTTTACACTTGTTGCGATACAACGGTAACATGTACTCGTGATGAAATTCGTACATGTCTTGGATATATCGAGGATGCACATACCCACATAGATTGGTTTGTCGAACTTCACCTCGAGTTTTCGCATTTCTATTGCTACTAAATTCTCCGAAAAGACGCTTCGGCTATGAAAATTTGGTTTTGCAATCATAGCCTCCGCGCCGTATCTACCCTCCCAATGAGTCACGAGTTGCACGTCAACGTGATTGCGCACATTCTCCATGGTTTTGCCAAACACGGCATTGTTCATAAATTTGTATAAATTTTTCTCGAAATCGTTTTTGGCCAATGTCCTAAATTTCGTATTGAGGTCTATATAATCGGGAAGCCATGGAGATTGCGCGAATTTCAGTATACGGTGAATTTTTGATATACGGAGACCGTGACGAGTACACTGCTGCAGGTTGCGATAATGTATTACATAACGTTTCTTATCGTATAATGTTGCGAGGAGCTTGTCCTGCCGCTTGCCGGGTGGTTTATCGCGCGTCGGACAGAACGGTAGGTCAGTGTGCGCGTCCTGATGATGTTGCGGATACTCCAAGTCGACTTTGAGAATGTAGCCTATCGAGGAATCCAACGCGACATCCATAACATTAAAATCGGTTACGTCGTCGACCCATTTAAAATCTGCGTATGGCAATGGTTGACTCATTGCCCAGCCGTATAAGTAATTTACATCAAAATACATGAGGTACGACGACGGTTTCGATGGATCGTACGACTGCATGTACTTGTTGTTGGCCAGCGCGTATCTGTTTGAACATTGACTCAAACTGCCGCGTATACCGCGTTCGATAAACATGACCATGTCAATGTCGGTGAGCAATTCGAAATTGATGTGTGTATGCTTCAACATAGCATCCCACGTAAAACCCGGTAGAGTATAATAATACGCCGGATCGAGTCCATAACTCGCGACGCAACTATCGCGAAAATTTTCAAAGATATCGGTCAACAGCAAGACATCGGTCTTGAGATATAAATCGCTGTAATCACCGAGCGTTCGAATGGAGAACCGCTGCCAGACGTCGACGGCGTGCGCGTAATCGCTCTCGGATACGGTGTCACCTGTCAATGAACTGTAAAACGAGTCGCGCGGTGGTAAACACAAATCCTCCAATTTTTCGACGCAGTCAATGTATTCATATGGAAATACGCCTTTTCGTGTCAGCAAATTAAAATTTTCTGCGGATAATTCACAAAATTCGCGTTGCAATATTCGCAGTTTATTCTTGCTGAGATAAGATGCCAATTTGTCGAGACTAGCGGTGAGAAACTTGTACGAATCGATAAATCGCAATTTGACGCACGTTTTCTTATCTTTATCTTCGGTGCTTTGAACGTTTTTTGTAAACAAAATATATTTTTCTTTTGTAATCAGGAGTAAATCTACATGTCCTTCATATATCTTTATAATTTAAGTTACAATTCGAATGCGCGGGACCTCTGTATCGACCGGTCAGGTGACAATGGTCGCGTACTCGCACGTCGTCTGGCTCGAACGGTTCTTCGCTCACGTGACAGTGAGTTGCGGTGTTAAACTTTTCCCACTCGTCTCGTGTGAAATCTGCCATGAGTATATTAGTGGACAATATAGTTTTTACGTCGTGAGCTAAACGTCTTAGCTCCTCGGCGAACCACGCGACGCAATACTTATCGCGACGAAACCGATACATAGATAACGACTCGTCGTACAAGCAACGCACGTAGTACCCTATGCTAAACACGCGATGATGTTGATATGTGTACCTGGACGTTTCCGGATCCGCTTTCATCTTCTCCAGGGTACACTCCAGGTCGGCGTATACGACAAACGGAACTCGTTCCTTCTGTTGTGATTTTTAAAGGCCAACTACTTGTTGTTATCGCTCGGTAACTTGATCGCACAGTCATTCATCTCCTGACAGTCGACGGTGTGGGCAGCCAATTTCTTGTTGGAGCTGAAGTAGTGCAAACATCTGCAAAAAAAAAATAAACGCAAATATTATAATTTTTTTTTTATACACAAAATATTCTATATATTATTAAAAGAACTATAGGTACTTACCGATCGCAAAAGTATTTCCGACCATGGTGTCGGTTGATTTGCGAGCTCACGAGGCGGGATAGGTTCTTGATCCACGCAAAATGTCCCACGTTGTCGTTATGCACGTACAGCAGATTTACGTGTCTGTTCATCTTTCGGTCAGTAACCCGTATTGGTAGGATTGCAAGTTCCTTGTTTTTTTTCTCGATGCTGTACACGTTGATGGAGATGTTGTTGTGATTTTCAAATTTTTTAATTTGATCCAACGTCATTAGAAACTCAATGTCCGTAAGATCTAGCACCGACGTGTAATGTGGATACGACGATTCCAGATCTGCATTTCTTTGGGCTGGATGAAGAGCAGCCGTCACTGACCATGCGAAACATGCATTGTCCATTGATCGCACGTTTATCACCGCCTTCTTCTTTTTAATTTCTTGCGGTATTTCCACAAAACACCCCGCGTGCAACGAATTGTATTTGTTCACGTTTACCATTAAATTGAGTATATGCGACAACGCCCATCCGCTATCACGTTCCTGGAATTTCTCCAGTTTTGCTAAAGTAGGCTCGATGACGTGTTGCTTGTACCACTCGTGCAGATCGGACTCACGAAAGAGTTCATAGTTTCTCGTTGCGATACTTTTATTCGGGCGTTTGTCACCCGCAACAAATTCACCATTAAACACTGTGTTAATTTTTACATTGTCATGTCGTTGCATGACGTTCCGCACATGACTGAGTACAATTTCTCTCGCATTTATAAGAAATTGACGAGGGTCGATGTGTTTGGAATTTATCTCCGCACCTGTCAATATACGGCTTTCAAAAGCCGGATCTATCTCGCGCCATCTGAGTCCTGTCTCACTCGCACTGTATCCCGCACCCACATGTACGAAACGTTTGTGTACCGAGTCTTTCAAACCTTCGAGTCTTGCGATACAAGCGACCAATGACTGTTTGAGACCGATCGATGACTGATCGATTGATAATCGTGACCGTTTAATTTGGCTTTGTTCTTCCAACAATTCGATAAACTCGTTGCTCCCATGCGGCAAAGTCTTCCCTCGAATTTAACAGGGTGGATTGCTCCAACAACTCCTGCTCCATGTTATTGCATGATCCTCTTGCTAACGCCATTTGTTGCACTCACGACTTCCAGTTTTCGTCTATTGAGCGTATCCCCTAGATTCGTCATTTTATATTCTACTAATGATGCATCGTTTGCTTATCATATCTAATTTCATCTCAGCAGCCGTACATCGGCGCTATTTGCAAAATTTGCAGCTTTGCACGTGTTCGATGAAATCATTGCGAGACACGTACGTTCACGAAAACGCGCCATTGACTTTTGGTGATTTGATCTGTATCAGTGCAGCAGCCGTACATCGGCTCTATTTGCAGTTTTGCACGTGTTCGATGAAATTATCGCGAGACATGTCGCGACATATTCTTCAAAACGATAACGCTTCATTAAATTATGCGAAATTGCAAATTTTGCAGTTTTGCACGTGTTCGATAAAATCATCGCAAGACACGTCGCGACATGTTCTTCAAAACAATAACGCTCCATTGACTTATGCGAAATTGCAAAATTTGCAGTTTTGCACGTGTTCGATGAAATCATCGCGAGACACGTATGCTCTTGAAAAGAAATCATATTTGATGCCCGATGAGGTGATCTCATCACGAATGTTCTTAACAAAGATATCACATTTAACGTATATGTGGATTGTGGTGGCAGTCACCTCGCAGCAGCCGTGCATTGGCGCTATTTTTGCAAGATTTGCAGTTTTGGGTATGTATAAATGGTCTACGTGGATTCTAGAGCGCAGTCGAGAGTTCGATACGGTTCGAGTACGTCGCAATAAACAGCCTCCAGATACGATGAACATTCACGGTGCAAACTACTACGTTCCGATTCAGGACGAAACGTGCGAGAAACAGCACAATGAATAAGTACCGCTAATTTTCATATATACTTGTGCAAAAAAAACTTTTATATACATATAATTGTATTTTTTCAGTTTTGATAAACCCCGCTACACGCCACGTATTTTGGGAAGGAGATTTGCCTTGACATCAACAGCGTATAAATTTTTGTATGTTGGAATCAACGCGGGACCTATGTCCTCTGTGGATATACTTATTGGCGATAACCGAGGCAATCGGATAATTCTGCTACATGCAACGTGGGTGACATTCATCGAAAAACGTGCAGATATACAGCGCATCGTGCAGTCATCGGCACCATCATCGCTAACGTTTCGAGATCTGGAGCTTGTTAAAATACGTGACGCAGATATTGTAAAATTGACGTCGTGCGGCACCAGCTTGTACATGAAACCGTCAACTGTACTCTTCCTGTTCGAACTAGAACATTGTGTGCGAGAATGTGTATTTTCAACTATGTCAAAATGTTCACGGCGTAAGTGAAAAATTCAAAAAGTTTGTAACAATTTTACGTCAAAATTGTATCACCGATAAATGTAACGCAGTTACAGTCTTGCGTGACGTTTATGATAAAAATTCGATTATTGATTGCGAATTATTAGCCTACGCTTTGGATACTGTTGTGTATAATGCGCTACATGATAAATAAATGCATATAATATGGTTAAAAAATTTTTCCTTTTCATTTATCGTTTATCCCATTTCCTGTCATAAAGTTGTCTTCGTTTATCGTTTACTTAAATGTAATATTAAAAATTAAATATTGCGAAGATCTGAACGATTAAATATCGTTGGCGAAGAAAAGATAAGTGATCGCGAGCGAGAACGCGCGAGGGAAAAAGACTGCGAACGGGGCCACGAGCGAGAACGCGAACGGGGGCCGGGAGCGAGAGGGACCGCGCGCGAGAGAAAGAGACCGCGCGAACGAGAAGACTCGCGCAAACGGGGGGGACGGGGGCGCGAGACACCGCGCGAACGAGAAGACGAATGGGGGACGGGGGAGAAACATCTACGAGGGAGAGATAACGCGAGCGGGAGCGTGCCGTGTGACGTCACGCGGACTCCGCGGCGCGGCGAAACGCGAACGCGGGTCCCCTCGCCCCGCGGCGCCCGAAAAACGCGATTCCCCCTTCCCCCTCCCCCGCGGTGCCAGAAAAACGTGGTTCCCCCTACCCCTCTTCCGCGGCGCCCGAAAAACGCGATCCCCCCTCCCCCTCCCCCGCGGTGCCCGATAAACGTGGTTCCCCCTACCCCTCCCCCATGGCGCACGAAAAACGCGGTTCCCCCCCGGCCCACACCCCCCCTCATTGCTCCCTAGTTAGAACGCCCGTAGCGTACCTACTTGTATCGGCCATCAAGATCGGCCGTGGCGTGAGACAGGGTGATCCGTTATCGCCGCTACTGTTCAATCTAGTCGTGGATAGAGCACTAGCAATTCTCTCGGAGGATGTTGGCTATTAGTTGGGAGACGAGCTGATCAGCGCCTTGGGCTACGCAGACGACATTGTGCTCCTTGCCTCTACCAGGTCCGGTCTGCAGGAAAATTTGACACGGCTTCAGGCTGCTTTTGCGCGCAATGGACTAACAATTAACGCAAAGAAAACAAGTGTGCGTCCAGTAAAGACAAAAAGGTGAAGATTGACACAACACCGTACTTCACCGTGGGGGGAGCGCTGATTCCGCAAAGATCCCCTGTCGATATTTGGGCGTACTTGGACTGCATGTTTGAAGGTGCTAGGGAATTCGCTAATAATCCGCCCCTAACTCACTCCATCAAGCTACTCACTAAGGCGCCTTTGAAGCCGCAACAGCGACTGAGGCTCTTACGTGACTTTCTCCTGTCACGGTATTATCACCGTTGGATAGTGGGAACCGTCACGGCCAAAACGTTGAGGGGCGTTAATATTATGATACGCACGGCCATTAGACGATGGTTGCGATTTCCCCATGATGTTCTTGCTGGATATTTTCATGCGCCGATACAGAGTGGCGGGCTTGGTTTGCCTCTACTTAAGACTTTAATCCCTATTCTGAAGTTTGACCGATTGCAGCGGTTGTGTCGCAGCGCTCTGCCCGCGGCGCGCGCCGCCGCCGAAACCACATTTGTGGCTAGGCGGCTGGTTTGGTGTGAGAACCAGATGCGCATCCGGGGTAACAGGGTGCTTACGACCGCTGAGCTCAGACAACAGTGTGCAGCCTGGTTGCGCGAGTCGTGCGATGGGAACGGGCTTAGGGAGGCGGAAACGTCGAAGCTAAGTTTGTATTGGGTGTCGGCGGGAGCCGACTACGTGCACTATCATCACATACGGGCCAACTGTATTCCATCTAGAGCGAGAGTCTCCCGAGGTCGTGATGGGCGCAAGGTTCGCTGTCGTGCTGGTTGTCCCGATATCGAGACACCGGCGCACTGCGTTCAGTGTTGCTTCAGAACGCACGGAGGGAGAATCCTACGGCATAACGACCTTTGTCGTCGAGTCGGTGGCTTCTTTCAGCAAAAGGGATGGCATGTCGATGCGGAATTAGCCTACTCGACCTCTGCCGGCCTGAGGCGGCCCGGACCTGACCATTGCTAAGGGTAATGAGGCAGTGGTCGTAGACGCGCAGGTAGTTTCCAGCGAAACTGCGTTAAAGGTGTCACATGAGCGCAAGGTGGAGAAGTACCGATCCTGTAATGATCTAGTGGACCGGGTGGCGGAGCGCACAGGGGTGCCGCGTGATAATGTCCGTTTCACCGCCATTACGATCTCATGGCGAGGTGTCTGGAGCCCTAGGAGCGAGGGTGAGCTGCGTAGTCTGGGCCTAACGCCTGCCCAACTGCGTACGCTCACGACTCGTGTCCTTTGGGGCTCATGGCTAAATTGGAAGAGGTTTAACGGTATAACAACCCGTTATGTGCCGGGGCGGAACGTAACCGCGATTAGTGGTGCACGTCGGGGTGGCACGTAGAGTTGGGTGCCTCCGCATCAGCGGACAAGTGAGAATGTGAGTGTGCATGATTAGTAGAGTGAGAGCTGCTAGACAGCTCCTTTCAAGCACTTCCAGGGTGTTAGCTGCGAACACCGACAGTAAATCGCTTTGCAATATCGTTATAGGTTCAGAATGATCGTGCATGATTGCGGTCGTTTTGCCTTAAACGAAACAAATAGCTAAATGCCTCGTCATCTAATTAGTGACGCGCATGAATGGATTAACGAGATTCCCACTGTCCCTATCTACTATCTAGCGAAACCACTGCCAAGGGAACGGGCTTGGAAAAATTAGCGGGGAAAGAAGACCCTGTTGAGCTTGACTCTAGTCTGGCACTATAAGGAGACATGAGAGGTGTAGCATAAGTGGGAGATGGCAACCTCGCCGGTGAAATACCACTACTTTCATCGTTTCCTTATTTACTCGGTTAGGCGGAGCGCGTTAGATATAAAACTATAGGGGCTGGATTGGATAATCTAGCTTTAAATACCCTGATAGGTCCAGAATATAATCCTGAAATTTATCTAGTTTTCCCCAAAATAAAATTTACGTAGTATATAATATACAATTTATTAATAATTAAAGAATAAAATAAATTTTCGCCAGTAATAAAATAAAATCAGTGTTTAATGATCGGCCTGACTGGCAATATATTAAAAATTATAACGACGTTTTGACCTCTATTTTGGGTCCTTATCAAGTTTATGCTGAAAAATATAAAT
>NW_020225667.1:0-2045 GCF_003070985.1 Temnothorax curvispinosus
AAGGAAGCGTGCTGCGGTTCAAGGCTCGTTTATGTGCGCGAGGGTTTATGCAACGACAGGGAGTCGACTACTCGGAGACTTTCTCACCGGTGGTGAGGTTGTGACCGGACGTCACTCTCTGGGTACATGGATCACACGAAAATATGAAATCTCAGCCAGATTTGCCTATCAAACGGTCGCCACTCGGTTTGACCTTGATATACCGAAAAAGTAAATATCGAAATTATAGCGCGATGTTGAAACAATACTCCATTAATTCTCTTTTATTTTCAGGTTCTCGACGCCCCGACGCTGCCTCCCCACTGCTGGATCATCGATGGACAACGTGGGACCACCCCCGACGGAACAGGTAAGTAGAAAATGTGTATGTTTATCTAATCGGCCAATTTCCTTTTCAGCTTCTTGCCCCGGATGGATCTCAACTGCCGCTGACTGTCCCAGATCCTCGCCTTATCGCATACTGGAACGCCGCTGGACAACGATGGATCGATGTCGTAGGACAAGGTAAGTCGCAGGTAAGTAATTCAAATTAACTTGACACTGCGTATATTAACAAACAATTGATTTATTTTAGATCGTCGTAGTTGATTACAAAGATTGTCGCGCCGTATGCGCTTCACGCTGACACTTTTCGTCTAACGTTGTTATAAATGGTAATTAATTACCGCTCGCAATAGTTATACGAGTTATGTTTAACGCGCAAGTACGCGGGAGTGCTTGGTTGTAATATATCGCTGCGCTAAACTACGCGCTAAGTCCGTATTGTATGAGCAAATCTTAAGGACGTGTTACCGCGACCACGATATCCGAGCGACTGCCTCGAGTTGCCGGGCTCTCGCGGCGTCCCCACCTCGGGATCTTCGCTCCCACCATCGGTATTATCTGCGTCTTGGTACTTTTCCACGTCAGATGGTGAACGCTTTCTCTTTTCTTATGCTATTTTTTCGGTGTTTTCGCGTTTGGTGTCGCCCGTGGTTCTCACCCTGAGCTTCGCAAGTACTCGTACGTATACCATAGGCCCTCTCGGACCCCGTTCCCCTGGTTCCTGAGTCCGAGGTTTGTCCGGCCGAGTGGTCTCGCTGCCCCCTTCCCCGGCGCCTTCCCTGGTGACCCCCCGTCCGCTACTTTCCGCTGAAGTATCGCGGTTGCCGAGTTCCGGGGGACATCGGTGGTTGACATCAGGGTCTTCCTTTAGGCGGATTCCGCGGCTTGGCCCCCGGCTGGGACCGCCGTACCCCTATGCGCGGAGGACATCGCTTGTCCCCGCTATCTCCGCGCCCGGTAGTATTAGCGCGTCGCGGGTCGGGTGGTTGATCTCGGGGTCTCCCCTTGGGCGAATTCCGTGGCTTGGCCTCCGGCTGTGACCGCCGTACCCCTATGCGCGGGGGACATCGCTTGACCCCGCTATCTCCGCGCCCGGTGGTATTAACGCGTCGCGGGTCGGGTGGTTGATCTCGGGGTCCCCTCTTTTGCGGACTCCGTGGTCCACCCTTCGGCTGTGACCGCTGTGCCCTCGTTCGCGGAGGGCATTTTTGTGTCCCCGCTATCTCGCGGGCCCTTCGCTGGATTTTCGCCGCGACCGGTCCTATCTCCTCCGCTCGGGTCTCCTATCGGGGCTCGCTCGTTGGCTCGTTCGGTCATCCCTCTGCGGCTCGTCTGCCGGGGTCAGTCTGGCCCCGGTTTCCCTATTTGTTTCTTTATTTCGCGTCGCTATGTCCTACGAGAAACGCTAGCCATATGGGCTCTTCGGACTCGCTTATCCGGTATTTAGCATAACAAAGTGTCGATGTCCGCCGCTCCCTTGGTCGTTGCTGCCCCTCGGGTATCCTCAGCTCCATGGCTGGGCGAACGGTTGCATGGTACGACTCTTCGAGTATTGCTGGCCATCATCGCACAGGAGGACCTTGAAGCGGTGCAGTTCGACGTTCGAACTGCATTTCTACACGGAGTGCTCGAAGAAGATATCCGTATGGAAGTACCAGAGGGGCTCGAGATCAATGAGAAAGATAGCGGGCACTCGCGCGTGGTGTGCAAACTGTTGAAAT
>NW_020225668.1:0-3858 GCF_003070985.1 Temnothorax curvispinosus
TTCCCCTCTATCTCCCTCTTTTTTGTGATCCACTATTTTCAAACATGTACAGACGTACGCATTTGAACGGAGCGCGTATATGTGTGTAACGTATCTATATTTTAATGAACATTCTCTCTTTCTGAGACATATAGATACATGCGCGGCCCATACAATTCGTCACGTCCAGACTAGGCCATTTACGAGTGTATCCCGTCTGGCATCGATCCCGCCTGAAATTCGTTGCGGGAATGAAATAAATCGATTCGAACTGCAACGGAACATATATCGCGGGCTTATGTGCGATAAGTTATATAGCAAGGCGATATTTTGTACTCTCGATAATTTTACAGTTTTCGGCCGTGTATTCTTTATGGAGATAAAACTCTCTCTCCCACTTGGTAGTACCGCAATCTTTGTAACATTAATTTCACAATTTCAAGGTATAGATAAAAACGACTCTCAAGTGCTAAATGTAATTTACAACTAGTTAATTAATTAGTATATTTAACTTTCTAAATCTCTAAAACATTTAGAAAAGATTATACTTAATTTTAGAAAAATTCAGTATTTTCTTTGAGATTATTGAAAGATAAAATTAATATAATTTAGTATAGTCATATAGTTTATCTGGGATATTACAAATAAATATCTATCAAATAAATGTACCAACGTAAAGTAAAGGGAACATTATGTCCGGCATAAATCATAATTTATAACGTAATTTTATATTAAAATTTAAATTAAACAAAACGAGAAATTTTAATAACTTTAACACTGTGTTTCGTCTTTTCAATTATAAATAATACATCAATAATCACCGAATTCAAAATTAAGTAATTATGCATTTGCGAGCTAGGATAATTTATAACAACTAAAGCAAATATTGAGCAGATTTATAAATTCAGATCACAATGGCGCGATCGATTATCGGCTATCGACACGTATCAAACACGAGATTCCCGGTTCTCGCGCGTTCGAAGAAGCATAGATTTCGCGCGCTATTGGCAAAAAGTTTACACACTGCGCAAGTGGATATACACGGAAACCCTCTTACACGCCGACCTGGTCCGACCTAAGTGTATCACGCCTACGCCGGTGTGTGGGAGTACATATGCGACTCGCACAAAGGAAACGATGACGTGTACCCGCGAGTATATTATTAACTTCAAAACCAGTGGACGTAATATTTCGCCCATTACACGCTGCAAAGAGATCGCTGGAACATAAACCTTATCGTGCGCTACAAAGCACGCTACCTCTCATGTGCCGGAGTCCCTTACAACTTGACTCTCTCGAGCGTAAAAAGATTCCGAAAGAAACTTTCAAAACATTTATTACATCGGACTCTCGCGTCTCGCGAATTTGATTCGGTGTTTTCCCTGTTTCCCCGTAAGATGAAGGTATTGTCCATCTTATTAAAGATTGAGAAGCAATAACGCTTGTCCATGGTGGCCGGATCAGCGTTTCGCATGTGTTTACGTTAAACTATAACTCTCTCTCCGCCGTTAGATACCGTATAATAAATCTGTCGACACGCAAACTCATTTAGGGACGGCGAAACTTAATGCCGCAGTGCGGAATAATAAACACGTGGGAGTTAATCGATTTTGAGAACGCTGATTACTGTCAGAAAGTTCACGTGTTCGCTCGACCAATTTCGCCGTGTCACTGTCGCGCGAACTACTAGATTATTCCGCAAGTCTCGCGCGCGACTTTATACATAACATCCTCCGGACGTTTACTTCTCGTTAGATAGGAATCAATGTATCGATCGATGAATCGACGCTATACACGGTTAACCGAAGTGATCACTGTAAAATGATCCGCGCTGCTGATCCCGGGTAATATATCGAATATCGAAGGAATACAGGACGCAGATTGCCGGTTAATCGAGCCCGGCCCCCCCAAAATGATTTATTAGTGGATAAAATCGCCGTTAGTGTGAGCGAGTGTGTACGTATACGGGTCGCACGTGGCGTTAACTCACGCAGATGTGGGCGACACATTTCAGTTTGATGAAACCTAATTGCTGCCGTGTACGAAACGAGTCGACCATTCCGCATCCGGAATCCTCCAACTTTTGCCTGCTCCGCGAAACGTGATGCTTTTTACGCCACGTTAAACGATAATTTATCGATCGACTTTAAATCTCTGGGGAGGGTAACACTCCGCGAAACGCATCGGCCAGGTGCAAAGTCGATAGCACGTGACTCCACGACTCATTCGCATGAAATCTGATTTAACGAAACATTCATCACAGCAATCTACGTGGTTTTTTCCGCAAATATTTCAAAATGCTACATATCTATAGGAGGAAAATGTCGTGTAAATATATAATATAGTATAAAAAATATATATATATATGTACAAACATTAACAAAGAGAGAGACCGAACTGTTGATTTTAATTATTTTATTCATAACAATAAGGAGATTTTATGGAGATTGTAATTAAAAGATGATAAATGAAAGATAAAGTGGGACGTAAATCACTCTGTAAATGTTTCAATGTTAATTGGCTTTCGCCGGTAGACGCAGCTTAGCAATGTACCGCATTAAATCGCAATGAACGACAATATCTGCGGCGTTATAATCATCGACCGCGCCTTTTACAACTGCTCGCAGGCGCTCTTAACAACACGTGCAAACCGCCGCAACCAGTTTCCATTCGAGCGTGGAAACTCCGTAGAGAGATGCTGCACCTGCGATTAACCCAACCCACCCCCGGCGTTACTCTCCGCACTCGCCGCCGTCGGGGAGTAACTGCGGTCCTACATGAGCGCGCGGTATATGGCGCGCGTGTTGCGCACGTTGCGGCGATTTTCCGTGCGCGCGAAAGAGGGAACCTAGACGAAAATTCCACTCGAAATCCGTCGTACATACATATCACGTAACGCTTTGCAGGAAAGTTACACGAAAGCGAGACGCGTCCTCGTTCATCCACCTCTCTCCTCCCCGTGCCCATTTTCCATCTTTTCTATGCCGGTCCACCTATAGCCGAGCGGAATTGCCAAGAAGTTCGCGGCAGTCTGGATGCGTCCAAGTCCCGCAATCGCGAAATGAAGGTAAAAAAAAAGCAGGACCGGAAAAAGGAGACGCGCGAGGCAAGGAGAGATTCGAGGGAAACGATATTCCGCGATATATTCGCAAGACCGACGGTTAGCGATTCGTTCCCTATCGAGAGAGCCGCGCGCTCGTCCGTATATTCAAATGCGGTCGGCGATCTTCCGCATGACGGACGGTGGCTCGATGAAAAGGAAATTACGCGGGAATGCGTGGCTGGGAGATAATAATTTCAACGCGATTCCGCTACGACAAATGCGTTATTATATCCAATAGACTGACTGCTGTTGCAACATCATAACGTTATCGCGCCGCGATAACGTAGCACAAAGCACTGTTCTGTGGAATCAAATTAATAGTCGCAATTATATGTAAAAAGGAAACCGATTTGCAAAAATTGAATTTAAACCGTTGATATTCTGTTGCACGATATACGTGGGCAAATTCTCACGTCTGATTACCGTCGAGATGGGATGATCCTGCGGCGCAAGTCTGCCGCCGCAGAATGCGGCACGTAAGACGTAGGTGAAAGATATATATATATATATATATATATATATATATGCGTGGCACGAAATAACGGCGAACTATTGTGCACCCCAGTTTATGCGCGTTCGGACACTCTAAAGGGCCACCGCTACCAACCGGCTAGGACTATCCGGTGCTATAGCAGTTCTCTACGGTAGTGGCACAACTCCGCGCCGACAATTTACCGCGACGTCGCGCACGACAAATTAATTCCCGCGATGCTAACCACCTAACACCTTGTAAACTTCGGAATGATTAACTACCTTAACTACGCGCACAATAGGTA
>NW_020225669.1:0-1206 GCF_003070985.1 Temnothorax curvispinosus
CGTCAGATGTCGACACAGAGTGAGTCCTGCGTTCTGCATTAGAACCTAGCCCAGTAAAATGACTCGAAATTTGTCGATTTGGAGGAAATAATACTGACTGGGCT
Organism: Temnothorax curvispinosus; assembly: GCF_003070985.1. Taxonomy (NCBI): domain Eukaryota; kingdom Metazoa; phylum Arthropoda; class Insecta; order Hymenoptera; family Formicidae; genus Temnothorax; species Temnothorax curvispinosus. The sequence continues at coordinate 105 of NW_020225669.1, forward strand.
GAAACTTTGTAAACAGGCTTGTTTTAGGATACTATTTAACATATTAAAAGTCCCCACGTGTAGACGCTACGTTGCGGGCAGGGGAGGGTCCAAAAGGTCCAAAAAATTAGTTTTTCGCAAATAACTCGGAAAATATCAACTTTACGGATATTTATGTAGATATCAAAATTGTAGCTTACAAAATTCCGCACAATTTCGTTTTTTACTCAAGTCTGTACGATCAAATAAAGCAGAGATAGAATTTTTTTAAACACCAGTAGTTTTGCGACGCAACGAAAACGCGTACGTGCTTCGCGCATTTTTTGCTAATATCTCGAAAATGGACTTTTGAATCGAAAAATGTTTTAAATAAAAGTTGTAGAGAATTTAATTACGAACCATTTCGTGTTTTATTCATTTTTGTACAGTAAAAAATTGAAGAAATATGAATATTTAAATAATTTATAACCGCCATAGAAGAGATTCGATGGAAATTAGTTGTTAGTCTTCTTCTTCTTCTTCTTTATTTGCGCACTATTTTAATAGTCTTCATCCGATTCGGAATCGCTCATTTCGTCAGATATGAACATATTTAGGCAGCCGTTCTGTTTGCAATTAGCACAGAGGTCAGAACATCTTAACCTTGCCTTTTTGCAGCCACATGACCCGGTGCAATTTGATTTGCATTTACATGCTATTAATTTAAGAAAAAAAATTTAAAAAAATTAAAAAATTAATAAATTAATTAAAAAATTAAAAATAAATAATAAATAATAAATAAATAATAATAATAACGTCTATTAAGCTGACACAGCAATTCAGCACAATCGAATAAAATTTGTACAGAAATTTAGTGCTCTTTTGTTGCTAATTTGTTGCTCAATTCCCAATTTTGTTGCTCCAGCCGTTTCGGAGAAAATAGTGGCTGTGCTAACTTATGTTTAAAGTTAGCACAGCCATTCAAAAAATTGTGTTTAATAAAAAAATAGGACATATTCTTTTAGTGCTTTTTTGTTGCTAATTTGTTGCTTTATTCCCGATTTTTTAATTTCATTTTTAAATCCTGGAAACTACCTCCAAAGCTATTTCTCCTTAAAAACATACTCTAAAATTGCAAATTAGT
>NW_020225670.1:0-1343 GCF_003070985.1 Temnothorax curvispinosus
GGCCGTGCCTTAAGTTCTTGACTGTGATTGGCTGATTTGTTTACTGCTAACGTCTTACTGCTTAAGTTTTTCTATGTGCCCGGGCCTTATTTCTTTGATTGACTAATATCCCATTTTGAGAGCTCCCACCTGGAGATTAACCATCAGAGTAATTCCGTTTTAGTTCCGTTCCGCTATTTCTCTCTCCATGGGGATGTAGCCTGACCATCCACTGCGCATCCACAGGAATACTTCACCTTTAGGCTGGAATCTCATGGCACGCATTTTCCATGTAACGCATAACCGCGTAACCAATCAGAAGCGCGAATTTGCATAACCGAAAATGCGACTCCCGCCTTATATTTACATCATGAGCGTAAGCATAGCATAAGACCGCTTGGACCAATGAGCATCTTATGTAAATTAATATGGCGACTTTATGCTGGATGCTCATTGGTTTAGCGGTATTATGATATGCATATGCAGCCTATGCAATTTTGTGTGCGATAGCTCTTACAATTAGGCTGAGTTTCCACTGAGCGCGTCACGCGTCGCGTCGTTTGTCGTTAACCAATCTAGACATTCCGTCACAAATAATGTAATAAAATAAGATGTTTTGATTGGTTGCGATGGATGACGCGACGCGTGACGCGCTCAGTGGAAACTCAGCTTTAAGGCATTACTTAAGACGGTCTTGAAATACGATTTGACTATGAATACCGGCCATAGCGTAACGTACTTCTCTCTCTAAAGTGTCCGGAATTACGGAGAGAGGAAAAGAAAAATAATGATACTTCTCTTTCTAAAGTGTCCGGAAGTACGGAAAGAGAAAAAGAGAGAGAAGATGGTTCTTTTTCTAATGATTCTCTCCTCCGTACGCTATTTCTAATGCCCGTATCACACTAGCACACTAGCGGCTCGCGGGCGCGATTGCGATTACGTCTGAAATTGCGATTCTATCTCAGCCAATCAGAAAGTCACGGTCACGCACCTCTGATTTCCTGACATGCTGATGATCGCAATCGTAAACGCGGCCGCGAGCCGCTAGTGTAATATGGCCATAATACAGAAATTATGACTACGTTTGCACGGCCCAATTCACGCCGAAGTTATAACATCAATGTTATAACTACTGATGTTAGATGCCGTGTAAACGCTCTTTTACGACGGAGTTACTACATCTATGACTACGTTTACACGGCGGCTTATAAGCCGAAGTTATAACTGCCGTATACTATCCGATCCCAAACGTTTCTTCTTTTGATCATAATAATCATTTAAATAAAAGCTTCTTTTGATTTTAAACTACACTTTCTAGTATGTATATATCAAAAGAGATTAATTCAAATGTTTAGAGTATGAAA
>NW_020225671.1:0-1014 GCF_003070985.1 Temnothorax curvispinosus
AATATACGATATAATGCAGTCATAGCGCGCGTAGCACCTTTATCTTCAGCCATGAAAATTGTCTCATCTCTGATTGGTTAAATTATTGTGACATTATTATCCGCTACGACTCATTGTAGATGCAAATTTCCTACGACTAACGACTTGTGACTTCTGACTTACGATCCAGCGTGCTGTGATTACGACTAACAACTCATTGTAGCTGGCCATTTTAGATATTTCTGAAATAAAAGGTTCTTGCGCTGTATGGGAATAGAAATGAATGGACAATAAAATTTCAAAGAAATTTATATATTTATAAAATAAAATAAAATCATAGAAATCATAGTAAATCAAAATAATAAAATAAAATCAAGAGTATATGTTAGGTATATGTTATAAGAGTATATCACTATATATATTATAAGAGTATATGTTAGGCTATGAGAGTATATAGTATATGTCCCATGTTCCGTGGGAGTCGTCCTCTCCGCGCGTCCGTTCTCATCTCTGTCGTGCGTGCGAGGCCTGAAAAAAACGTAAAAAAACGTCAATAAACACGTAAAAAATTGTGAAACGCGCGCGATACGTAGCCCAGTATCATTTATCGCACCAACTTACCCTAGGAAGAACGGCGCCGCTCCCGCTCCTCGTCGGCTCGCTGCTGCCGCCGCAGCAGCTCCTCGCGGTAGGCTCGCCGCCGCTCCTGCCGCTCCCGCCATCGACGCTGTCCATCGAGGTGCCGTCGACGGCGCCGCTCCACCTGCTGCGTAAGACGTGCGAAACGTCGATCCATTGCTTCGGATCGACGTAAGAAGGATTGCAACTCTTGCTCGATCATCTTGTCGGACGATGATCCGCACGGCGCCAGCTCGACGGGGGGACGTCTCCGTTGTGCCGACGGCCTCTCGTCCGAGCTGCAGTTCGCGACGTGGCACTTGTCGCATAAAATGGGCCGCGGATCGGCGGAAGTTGTAGGGACGACATCACCGGCGGCCAGCGCGGGACGAAGAGATGCACCGGCGAAAACTCGGA
>NW_020225672.1:0-5601 GCF_003070985.1 Temnothorax curvispinosus
CGCGGTCGCCGCGTTGCTGTCGCTGTATTGCGCGCTTATTTCGAACATTCTCCCCGCCTTCGTTGACCAGGGTCAACGAACATTTATACTACGTCTGATTCTATAGGTAACGGGCAAACCTTGACGATAGGTCGTTTCAATACTGCATGTTGTGTACGAACTGAGACTACTCGCGTATATCCATCGCTGCCGGGAAAAGTTTCAATGATACGGCCTAAAGGCCATTTTGATGGTGGGTACCTTTCATCCACTACTAATACGAGAGAGCCAACCTTCAACGAAGGAGTGGCCTTATTCCATTTGTAAATGGAAAGATAGCGTTGTAAACACTCGCTGGACCATCTAGTCCAAAAACTGTCCAACATTTGTCGAATCAGTTGCCATCTGGATAATCGTGCTACTTTAACAGCTTCAAGAGATGGTTCAGGAATAATTGTGGGAGCACCTCCAATCAGAAAGTGTCCAGGAGTTAATGCGTTGAGATCGTTAGGATCATCAGTTAGGGGACAGAGAGGTCTTGAATTGAGGGTAGCCTCAATCTGCGTTAACCAAGTACTCATCTCTTCAAAAGTAAGCAAGTTGTCACCAACTACTCGTTTGAGATGAAATTTAACGGAACGAACCCCCGCTTCCCATTTACCTCCGAAGTGAGGTGCAGATGGAGGGTTGAATTTCCATTGCGTTCCGTGATTGGCCAGAAGCATAGCCAAGTTCCCCAATTCTTCCGAGGAAGACGAGAATAGCCTTTTGAGTTCTGAATCAGCTCCCTGGAAGTTCGTGCCGCAATCACTCATCAGGGTGGCGCATATCCCCCTTCTGGCAGTGAATCGCTTGTAGGCGGCAATGAACGCATCAGTGGTGTAGTCGGTTACCAACTCCAAATGAATTGCCGACGTAGCGTGGCAAACAAAGAGAGCTATATAGGCTTTGTAGGTCTGGGGATTTCTTCCTCTCCAAGTCTTAAGGACAAACGGTCCTGCGTAATCAACACCAGAATGTAAAAATGCCCTAGATGGCGTTAGATTTTCTATTGGCAGCGGAGCCATTATTTGCTGTGCTCTTTTCTGACGAAAGCGGGCGCATCGAATGCATTTAAGAATAAAGGAACGGATTGGAGCTCGTCCTCCTATTATCCAGTATTCTGTTCTAATAAAATTAGTAGTTAATTGCGTACCACCGTGCATAGTACGCAAGTGTGCATCAGCGATAATTAATGCAGTAAAAGGGGAGTCTTTCGGTAGAATAAACGGATGTTTAGTGTTAATAGGCAGGAATGCGGAATGGAGTCGACCGCCTACACGTAAGAATCCGTCGGAGTCCAATTTGGGTGTCAGACGCAAAAGTGGACTCGTCTTATCGAGAGATCGTCCCGAACTTAAAGTTTGCAAGTCGTGTTTGAAATACACTTGTTGCACGGCCTTTATCCAAAAGAGTTTAGCGTGATTTAACTCTTGAGGAGTCAGAGGAGTTTCTGAGAGTATTGCATTTGATCGTCGGAAACGAGCAATAGCTCTCATGCAGGTAGCGGTGATTCGAAGTAAGCGTGTCAAATCTGAGTATCGATGAGCAAGCTCCCATAACTCAGGACCGTAGTCCTTCGAGATGGTGACGACTTTCATTGGTCGTTCTTCTAGATTATCTTCTATATTAAGAGCTCGTACTTCGTTCGGCCAAGTAGAAGGAGATGCTGAAAGCCAATGTGGTCCTTGCCACCAAGTTGTAAACTCTTGAACTTGAACGGGTGTTAAACCGCGTGTTGCACAATCGGCAGGATTTTCCTTTCCTGATACGAATCTCCATTGAGCGTGAGGTAGAGTTTTCTGAATAAATACAACTCGGTTGTGTACGAAATCCTTCCAACGAGAAGGATGCCCAGTTATCCAAGTTTTAGCTATGGAAGAATCTAACCAGACTGTAACCGGTACTCTGTCCCATTCGAGGATGTTTGAAACTTGAGAAATAAGTTTTGTCATGAGGACTGCTCCTTCAAGTTCAAGGCGTGCTATGGTAAGACGCTTCAGAGGAGCGACCTTTGTTTTGGCGCACAACAATGAGACTTTGGTAACTCCATGAGCGTCGGTGGATCGTACGTATACAGCGGCTGCAATTGCCTGCTGAGAAGCGTCACAAAAACCGTGGATTTCTATGTGGTGATCAGATGTCACACCGATCCAACGAGGAATGGCTATCTTATGCTTTTCTTGAAGCTTATTTACGAACTGGTTCCATTTGGTAGATACTGCTCCTGGTAAAGGGTCATCCCAGCCAAGTTTTAGAGTCCACAATTCCTGGATAAGAACTTTGGCAGGAATAAGTACAGGAGCAAGTAAACCAAGAGGATCGAATATCTTAGCGATGACTGACATGACTGTTCGTTTAGAAAGTGTATTGGGCTTTGGGATCTCAATAGTAAAATGAAAGGTATCAGTAGGAGGATTCCAACATAATCCTAAGGTATTGACGAGAGCATTCTCGTTTATCTTCACTGGAGAAGAAATGGCTTGTTTATCCGGAGGGATGGAATCGAGGATTTCTGGGTGATTTGCAGACCATTTATGAAGCGGAAAGCCTCCTGCATTGCAGATCTCAGTCACTTCCTGGACAATTGATCGTGCCTTCTTGATTGAATCTGAACCTCCGAATCCGTCATCCATGTAACGGCCTTTCTTCAAAACGGGAACTGCCAGAGGGTATTTACTTCCTTCATCCTTAATGAGTTGAATGATGGTTCGAAGGGCTAAGAAAGGTGCGCAAATCTCACCATAAGTAACCGTATTCAGCTGGAAGGTTTGAATAGTCAGAATGCCTTTAGATTGCAGGATCCAAAGAATTCTTTGAAGATCTCGATCATCTGGGTGTATTAAAATCTGCCTGTACATCTTCATCATGTCGAACGAAAAGACAAATGGGAATCTGCGCCACCAGATCAGAACGTCGAACAAGTTGATTTGTAGTTTTGCTCCGGTAAACAGTATGTCATTTAGAGAATATCCTGTAGATGTACGACTAGAGCCGTTGAATACAACTCGAATACGATTGAGATCGTTGTCACGTAGCACTCCATGGTGTGGCAAATAATAAACGTGTTGAGGTTCTGGACAGGAATCTGGAACGAGTGTCATGTGCTGCAACTCCTTGTAATCATCCATAAATTTATGATAAGCCTTTTCATACTGAGGATCAGACAACAATCGTTTAGACAGACTGTTCAATACTTTAACAGCCTTCGTCCGAGAGTCTCCTAATTTTTCGGCTGGCTGACTGAAAGGTAGTTTAACTTGATAACGTCCACTTGAATCTCGAGTGTGAGTCGATTGGAAGTGAAGTTCGCATTGCTGATCTTCCTCAGATAACGAAGAATTTTCCGAGATAGGAATCCTTTCCATCTCCCAAAACCGTTGAATCAAGTCATAGAGTTCTTTATCAGTTGAGATATGATTACTTCGAATTAGGAAAGAGTTAGAAGCGTTTCCTGCAGGACCAGAAATGATCCAGCCAAGTTTTGTCCTTTGTGCTATTGGAGTATCCAAAGCCCCCTTAATAATTCCTTCTTCGAGAATAATGCCATAAATGTCAGCTCCCAATATGATGTCGATAGATCCTGGAATTGTAAAGTCCGGATCTGCGTATTGTAATCCGATAAGATGAATCCAAGTTGAACTGTCGCAAAGCTTGGAAGGTAACGAAGTAGTGAGTTTAGGTAGTATGTGAGCGTCGATGAAACATTCGTATTCACTCTCGAAATGCGGCTTCATTTTGAAGGTAACAACTCCTCTGGTTTGACGGGCCTTTTGAGCTCCTATTCCAATCAAGGGGATGATCGAATGTTTTCTCGGAAGTCGTAGTCGTTGTACAAGACGTTCAGTAATTAAGGATATCTCGGATCCTTGATCAATCAATGCTCGAGCTTTTATGCGCTCTCCATTGTGACTTTCAATCACAATTTGTGCCGTGGCCAATAATACGCTTGAAGTAGATCTTGAAATCGAAGCAGCATGTACTGTTTTCACATCCGAGTTAGTAGAAGTTGACTGTGCAGCTTGATCCGTTTTAATCGTCGGAGAAGAGACCGCTTTTGTTTCTGCTTTAGTCGAAGACTGATCAGAATTTGTCGATTTCTTGTTAAATTGATGTATAGTGGTGTGGTGCTTGTTGCCACACTTCAAACAACGCGTAGTTACCCGACAAGCCGAGGCTCGGTGTAAACCGAGGCAATTATAGCACAGTTTATGTTTTGCAATAATCGCCATCCGTTGTTGTACAGTTTTCGATGTGTACTGCGAGCAGTGCGCTATATAATGTTTTGCTGAACATAACACACAAGAATTTGACTTCCCGGTTTTTTCATCTTTCGATTTTCCTTGAAAATGTGACGCGGCAGTAGATTGAAGTGAGCGGAAACCTGATCTGTTTCTTTCAACAGCTTGAAGTGTGTGAAACCGATCAAACATGAAAGTGCGAATTTGATCCCATGTAGGCGGCTGCTTTGCTGAGCCTAACCGAATTTCCCAAGCTTTAACCGAATTAGCGTCAAGTCGTTGAACAGCAATAAATACTAAGATGTCATCCCAAGTTTCAACCGGACGTTGTAAAGTCTCGAGTGTGCGATAGATTTGCGTCATGTTCGTGTAAAGTTGCTCCATTTCAGTAGCTGATTCCTTTGTCATTCGTTTCAAAGAGAATAACGATTGAATAGTTTCGTTAACGAGTAATCGTGTATTTTCATAAAATGCAACTAAAGCCTCCCATGACTTTTGAAAATTATCGGCCGTGAGTTTGGTATTTTTAAGTAATAGAGCAGCTGATCCTTTTAAACTCGTCTTTAAGTATTGCAGTTTCTCGACAGCTGTCAGCGAAGTATTTAAAATGATAGAGGTAAATAAATCTTTAAACGACAACCATCTATCTGGCGTACCGTCAAATTCAGGTAATTTAATAATTGGCAAACGTGCGCGATCAAGATACGCTAGATGATCTGAAAGAGATTGCGCCTCTAAAATATTCACAGGAGGTGGTATCAAATTAGAAGACGTTTCTGACACTGGTTCCCGCGAAACAGGTTGAGTAGAAGTCAAAGGCGCTACTGACCCTAATTCCCGCGAAACCGGTTGCGTAGAATTCGAAGGCGTTACGGACTCTGGTTCCCGCGCTAGAATGGAATTCAATCTATCGATTTCCCGAAGATAGATTTGATGCGTCTTTGGAAAAAGACCTTCCGAAAAATACGCGTGATTCATTATCAGTAATCTATCCTCTGCATTTAATGAGCGTACTGCCAATCCGATGGCCTGATGTCGCATTGAGAACTGATCCCAGTTCTCTTTTAAATCTGTAAGACGCGTTTGCACCATAGTCAGCGTAATATTTGATCGTCCAACACTAATTAAGTTATCACTCGTTTTTTCAATCATGCCCATCATGGTGAACTGAAGTTCTAAATAATTTTCCACATGACTGAGTCTCATCCTGAGGCCGTACACCGGTATTCAGGAACTGTATATGTATTTATTCAGGATCTCTATCCGGGATCCAAATCCGGCTCGAAGGACCAAAATGTTTGAAATATGTACTTTGCTCAACTGAGCGATTATTGTTCTCAAA
>NW_020225673.1:0-1465 GCF_003070985.1 Temnothorax curvispinosus
GTATTTGTATAAGGCAGGCTGGGCAGGGTGTCCTGCCCGTAGGAATCACGATACTTTAGAATCTTTAGATAATCATCGAGGCGTGACAACGATTTCTGGAAATCGTTGTGACAATCTGAATGGGAAGTCCCGTATTGTCGCCTCAGAATCCCACCTTGAATAAGCGACAGATTAACGATGAAGGCAATGAAAACAGACATGCCGAATATCACCATCTTAATATAAGCCTTTTGTCCACGATGCTCTTATATATCCTTAATATAAGCCTTTTTGTCCAGAAATCGCTCCTATATATCTCCGATGAAGGAAGAACTGATATATCATATATAAACAATTCGGCCAATGCATATATGGTTAATTATTTCACAAGGCTTTATTAGAACAACCCGGGATGGATTTTAGCTTCTTTCCGTGCTTTTAATATATAATTTTTTTTCGACAAAATTGACAGTCCGTATCTCAGCCAGACATCGCTCCTATACATATCGGACGGAGAAAGAATTGATATATCATATATAAACAGTTCCTTTTAGAAAGAGACAAAGAATGAATTAAACTAAGGTTAAAGTTAAACGACGTTGGTGAAAACGGGCATTAGGCTGCTACTCCATGCACGATTGCTCCACTACTAAGTTAATCTCATCTTCGGTATCAGTGGTCTCTCACATAGTTCAGACATAAAACTATGCCGTAGAAACTAGTAGTTTAGCATAGATACTTATAATTTAAATGAAAAACTGCAACTAACTATTCTTTTCTCGTAGAAGGGAGTAGCTCATTTTAGATGGTTGTATAAATTTTCTACAAAAAAAAACTACGACTTGTTAAATATGAGTGAGTTGTAAATTTCGGATACTTTATTGTAGACAGACAGTCTTAATTTGTTGTCGAAATGACATACTTTTTCATAGTTTTTTTCCGCCAGGGGATAATTCACACAATTATTGAATACGCAAGGATAACGTTTTGTAAAATAAATTTATTACAATATGCAAATGAGTTTTTTTATTTATAAAATATACAGTTAAAGTATCTATAAAGGTATTCTGTAATGTCCTCATGGCAACGTCTCGGTAGATTTTGGCACAACCTGTCACAAATTCACCATTAAATACGTGTTTATCTTGATATTGTCGTGGGATGACGTTCCGCACAAGATCGAGTACAATGTCTCTCGCATTTTTAAGAAATTAGCGAGGTTTGATGTGTTTGAAATTTATTACCGCATCAGAAAGAGTCAATATAATGGCTTTTGAAAGCGGTATCAATCTCACGCCATGAGATGTTCTTCATCATCTTTTAATTCGGTCACTGTACCCCGCACATGTACGAAACGCGTTTACGCATCAAATCTTTTAAACTTTCGAGTCGTGCGACACAAGCGACTAGCGATTGCTGAATCCCGATTGATAATCGCAGCCGTTTAATTCGACTCTGTTTTTCCAACGACTCGAGATACTCATCG
>NW_020225674.1:0-8453 GCF_003070985.1 Temnothorax curvispinosus
TTGTAAATTTTTTATCACACACAAACGTCTTGCCGTTGATTATTATTGTCATTAAGCTTTTAAAAAATAATATTTATCATATTTAGAAAAACAAATTGCACTTTCATACTCACACGCGCATTATATGCATTAAAGAAATTTAAAATATATTTTAAAAGTTAAGATAAATTTCTGTCTCTATATATAAATTAACTCTTTCTTCCAAGTCTGTCAAAATTTTTTGAAAGAATAACATTTGAGACAGCATTTTCTTTAAAGAAGAATAAACATTTTTTAATAGGATTATTATTTTAGAATGAGAATGTGAACAATACCTTAACAAATTAATAATGCAAGTACAGACGTTGTTACAACCATTCGAGGAAACTGTTTAACATTTTATGTGTTGCTGCAGAAGAAATTCGTAATGTCGGCGGACAAATTATACGCTAGTGCTGCTAGAAAAGATCATAGTATTTTAAGGCTACATGCTGTGTAGATGATATTGCTTGTCCCTCGTTTGCAGTTTGAAAATGTTTGATTATTAAAAACGTTTGATTATTAAAATCTTGCATTCGAAATAACGCTTATAACAGATAAACAAAAATCTTGTCTGTATTTGACATCACACTTGTGAAAATTAAGCGTGTAAAAAATCTGTAAAAGAAATGTAAACGTGTAAAAAAACTATTGTCAATAACATCACGCATACACACACAGAAGAAAATATAAATAATTGATTTTTTTTATTATTATTACAATAATTTGAACATTGAAATTATTTTATACCATATGCTTTCTAATACTTATATGTATATAATTAATAACAATATATTAATAACAAACAATAAATTAAGGGCGTATTCTGGTTTGAAAGATCTTAAAAATAAGTATTTTTCATAAATGGGAATTTTTTATAGCGGAACTAAGAAAGTGAATATTGTTAAACTTTGCATGTTCTTATTTAACCTTATTTTAAGAATTTATTTTTATTTTTTAAGTAAGAAAAATGCTATTTTTTTCTATGTTATATCCTGCATGATCACTAGAAGGTGTAAATGACAGACGGAGTAAATGATTCTGGCTGTTCTATAGGTATCAGAAACCCAAAAACAAAAAATTTTCTTATTCAGAATAAGTGTGGTTATTGTCTGAACTAGAATAAACATTATACGTTTATTAGTTTTTTTCTTTTAATAAAATACTAACAAAATTTAAAAAAAAGTTATAATATTTTTAATAATATAAGAGAAATAAGACCCCCCGTTTTATGTAACCGTTATACAATCAATCAATATTAAATAAGCCGTTTACGGCGGTCCGAGCTTGGATCTTAATAGCCTAATAATATTTTTTGTGTACTACACGTATATTTTTTCCAACCTTAATAAACTGCGCGCCGACATAACTTGTCAGACTTACAACACAGCTCCTGTGTTGGAGTAGTAAATTCTTTACTATTATTTAAATCGATTTAATTAGAGGAGAATGAGGAGATTTTACTACTCCAATAGGAGCTGTGTTATAAGTCTGACAAGTTAGTCGGCGCGTAGTTTATTAAGGTTGAAAAAAATATGTAAATATAGTATATAAAAAATATTATTAGGCTACTATAAAATACAAGTTCAGACCGTAAATTGTTTATTTAATATTGATTAATAATATTTTTGATAAAAAGGCTGCCTAGAATGGAAATATTGGTTTAGTTTTAGTTCAGACGATAGCCACATATACTTCTTCTGAATAAGAAAATTTTAGCTTTTTGCGTTTTAAATACCTATAGAACAGCTAGAATTATTTACACCGTCTGTCATTTATACCTTCTAGTGACCAGAATACCTATAATATAATAGAAAGGAAAAGCATTTTTGTTACTTAAAAAATAAAAATAAAATTTTAAAATAAGGTGAAGTGAACATGCAAAGTTTAACGTTATTCACTTTCTTTGTTTCCCTATAAAAAATTCCTGCAAGATATATATTTTAAAAATCTTTTAAATCAAAATACCCCCGTTAATAATTTTTTACATTCTCTTCCTGACGGAAGAGCAGATTTTACTTCTCAATATAAATAATCTTGCCATGGTTTCATTCGATTATTCCGGCGTTTTTATATTTGTGATTCAATTAGATTAATTGTTTATTTTGTTTATATTGTTAGGTGATTGTTTAATGTTTTAGTCTAGACTAATGTTTAATGTTTTAGTATGTTAAATGAACATTAATTATTTATGTTTCTTGATATTTATCTTTTTCTTTCGTAATAATCCGTTCCGAAGAAGACTAACTATAGTCGAAACATTAACCGTGTGCATTATTTGTATAATAAATTGTTTTTATTTTAATCCAATATCTCTCTTTTGGTGCTCGTGATTTAGCAAATTTAATAAGAGTAAAAAGAACACTATAAACTACCTTTTTTTCTTGATAATTAATATTTTACTATTATTATGCATTTAAATATTAAATTTAAATATTATCCCAAAGTTAATGTTTTTAATATGACTTTTTTTCTAGATAAAAAAGCATATTGGCCAGAACGGGAATTTCTATACATTACATTTACGAATTTTAGTTTTTATGTTTATAAATATTTATTTAATTAATTAATTTTATGTTTAATTTTAACGGTACAAAAACTACGGAAGTACATAATTATACGCGATTTTATGTTTAATAAAATTTATTTATTAATTTGCAATTTTTTTGTAAATATAATTGCAATATTTATAAATATAACAATTAAAACTCGTAAATATAAACATAAATGTAACATAGCGCATCGTCGATTTGCCAACTCGAGATTCGGCACTCGGCGAGACATGAGAGGCGATACCTGAAACTGAAATGCGTGGCCTCTAACAGCTCAAGAGAGAAGGAAACAGCAGATCGTATGTCTGCCCTTCTCTCCCCGCGCGAAACTTGCCGAGTGCCGAGCGTACACTGACAGAGGAGGGGCTTGCGCGACCAGCACATCCCCTCCATCTGAGTAGTTCGGACACGAACCATAGCACGGATACGAACCCATGTATCGTTACCCGAGATCTCTCTGATCGTTACCTAGCGTAACGCTGTAGTTGACGTTCACTTTCTCAGAGGGCAGATTAGGACAGGCGTCCCCCGAAGCGGGATGGCCGCTCTCAGGTTTCTCTCTGGTCACGTGCACTATAAATTTTCAGCACTGTGAGGAATCGGAACATACTCCTACGGAACAGCCAATCAAATATCTTTCTTTTCAATCAGTTATGCTGGGTCTACAATGCAAGTCGCAAAGTCGTGAGTCGCAAGAATTGGCCAATCACAGTCGAATTTGAAGAGAATAATCGACTGTGATTGGTCAATTCTTGCGACTCGCATTGTAAACCCAGCATCACGTGGCGACACGGTCACGTGACGCCGACATATTGGAAAATTGTCATTCATACGTAGCGCGTTATTATACGGTGGAGGGGAGGAGGAGTACATACGTTTATGAATTACGCCTAAAAACGCACCTACGTAATTCTACTGTTATATAGAGCAGTGTGATTTAAACTTAAAGCTTAAAACGGATACCCGCGAGCCATAAACAATACGATATCGCGATGCGCAAAGAGACGCACACGTCGCGGCATAATCTGACGTGGTGGATTCCGGAATCGGATTGCAACTTTTATAAAGCGAAACGGAAGGAAGCAAACGTAGGCCCCGGATACGCGCGAGAATGGATAAACTTTTTTGCAGCAACTCCAAGAACTTTACTATACTAGCGGAACGGAAGAAACAGAGAGAGGGAGGGACGAAAGTATACAAAAGTATACCGCGAGGTTGAATTCAAAATGTAATTTGGACTCACAATGTAACAGTATTTCTTATGTTGTTATGTTTATATAACATAAAGAAAATTTTTCGCGCTATTTCCCAGTTTTTGCTAGTTATTTTTGCATGAAACGCTATTCAGACGAAAGAAAGGAAATTGATTGATTAAATCGTTCAAGTTTCATTAACCCCTTAAAATAAGTAATAATTTTAAAAATAATACTTCTTTCGTATTTAAACGAGGTCATTCGCTTTTTATCTATTTTCTATTGAAAATTAATTTTAATTACAAGAATATATATACTTTATTACGTTATCTGTTATTTTCTTCCGCACTATGCCACTGTTTTCTTCCATTCGTTCTAGACACGAGGCATTTCTCTCTCGGTAATTGTGACAATTACGCGCAAACGCTCCCGGCAAGTTTGGTCCGCAACTTCCGAAATTGCGTCGTGAAGCGATTAACTGCCATTTTATTTTCGAGTTGCGACGAGTTGATGAATGAAATTTCGGGTAATCGCCGGATCGGCCGCCGGTCAGCGCGATGAGGTCCGAAGGGAAACGTCAGCCGGCGCGATTCTGCGTTGAAACTTGCCGCTCGAATTAGCACCAGGCATCACGAAAGAGAGACAACAGCGACCGACCGAGCGACCGACTGCGTTGGATCATAATGCTGGAATTACGCGCCAGTCTCTGGGAGATACGACATTTATTCCCCGAAATTCGCGATTATCATTCTTGTAAATCCCGTTTTCAGGATATGACCGAGTGACGTGCGCGTCTCTTAAATTCGCGGAAAATATAGCAATCAAATATCCATAAAATTATATTTGAAATATTTAAAACCCTTCTATAATCTAAATCCGCAAAAAGTAAATGTGTACTTTTCATACGAGAAATCCAGAAATATTAAATGTTATTTTAGGAGAAAGAGAGGGCACGTAAATTTTTTCGCTCGCGTACAATTGCGTAATTGGTAACAATAGGTAAAACTCTTGTTTTCGCGAGGAAAATAACAGCGTTGCCGAGAGAAAGAGAGCGAGCCAACATTGTATGAAATTACGATTGTAAACGAATCTCAGTAATGTCACCTTATATATTTTTATCGCTGAGACACCAACATCTCCGGGATAAAATCAACGCCAACGACGGAGAGAGGTGTCTGGCCAGGTTACCGGAATAGGGGAAGGATGGACCAACGTAATCTCGCCCAAAGGAACGGGCGGTGGAATCGGATTGCGGCGAAAAGCAAGGTAGCAGCCGAGCAGCAGTGTATTCTCCGACAGGGTACATCGAGGAGCTGTAGACGAGCGGTGAAACCGTCTCGGAGCTGGTGCAAGAACGTACACGGTCATATACATAAAACAGGACGATGTCCTGTGGGGCACACGCCGCCAGCGAATTCCTGGCGTAACGTATTATCTTGAAAGCTATGAGCGCGGAATGATAAGCGCAAACCCGATAATGCGGAATAGAGTTACAATCGTCATCGTATCGACACGGAAATCGTTACACAGAAATGTCTGAAAAAACTCGAATAACAGTAGCGAGGAAATATTGAATCCTGCTTTTTTAACGGGCATTTTTAGGATTCTCAAATTTTCGGTATTAAATAATAGTATAAAGTGGTATAATTACATTTCTATTAATATAAAATCTATCTACAAGTGCACGAAATATAATGTTACGAATACGAATCTCCGATAAATTAAAGAAAAACTTTATCACCAGATAATCCTAAGCAGATCTGATTCTAAAGTATTGACCAGATTAATAGTTTTACAATTGTCGTGGCGATACTCGATGATAATACGATCCAGACGCGGGAGAATCGAAGAACCACTGGCCTCGGGGAGTGGACGCAGTCATAATCTGCCACGTACTCGAAAGCCCAGTACACCCACACCCGGCAAGACCCCATATTTCCCATTTCCAACCCCCGTCTCTTTCGACCTCACGGCTACCCCACTATCCTTTTCTAAGCGAGCGGGCAACCCCACCTCCGTCGTTTCTTTCTTACGTATGACGCTACGTGTATCCATCTGTCCTCCCGACGCCTTTCGCAAATACCGGGCACGTTGGGTGTGCGTTTACCTCGCACGTCCATGTACACGCAGACGACCACACCCGCATACGCGATTCGCACGTGCGTATCACATGATGACTATGCGCAACGGCAAGGCTACAGAACACGGCGGTCAGGTTGAGACCCCTTATTCTCAGGACACGTGTGTCGTGAAAAATCCTCGAGAAAATTTCATTCCGGGTGGCGAGTGGCGGTGCGATCCGCCGCACTTCGAAAGTGACCCGACAAACACAAAGCTGACGTTTCGATTTTTATGCCCTTGTCGATCTTACGCCGTTATAACGCGACTACGACGATATACATGAAAAATTAGGGAAAAGCGCGAGAACGTCTCTTTCAGAAAAGCCGGGCGAAATAATCAAAGATAATAACCGATAACCGACCGTCTGTTAAAAAATACACTCCGAACTGTTTATCTATACGCAAAGCTCACTTTTGACAAATAAAAAGACGCGATTGCGACTCACCTGTGTATCGTCGATCCAGGAAGTCCACCTGCCATCCGCCATTTGCAATGACCAAAGAGGTAGATTCTGTTGCCGTCGCCTCCGAATGTCACAAGACGCGTTAATCACGATCGCACGGACCATCAATGCACTCAAAACGATCGCCCGACGCTCGTTCGCACACGAGATTCACATCCGACAGATAAAAAGACGCGAGAACTACGAAAAGTGCGTAGCGGCCGCCGTCGCCGCTGTCCGGCCGCGCACTACGCGGAAAGAGAGAGGAGGGGCGAGAGGGCGATGCGTTCGACTCCGCCGTTCGTTAAACGTTCACGCCGCGACCGGCGGCCAGCTTCACTGAATACGTATTGCGCGGAAATGAGTAAACTCGCAAAATTACCCCCAAAACTATCCCTTATGTTCATTTCTATCAACGCAGATTAACTTTAATCTCGGTTTAATTTACCTTTCATCTTTTTCTAATTTTAAGAGTTAGATAAAGATAGAAAGTAAGTTAAACCGAGATTAAAGTTAATCTACGTTGGTAGAAATGGAGTAAATAGACATTAGTAGCCTTACTCCATTTCCACCAATCACGTCGCCAAGAAGCCTCGGCCGATCGGAGCTGCTCGTTTACGTTTTTTTGGCTCACCGAGGTTGTTTACGTTTTTTGAAATTTCTTGGAAGACGCTCGACGCGGCGTACGCACCTTCACTCCTCCACTTTTTTCAAATTTTTCCTACTACCACAGTCGCGCCAATGCAATTCTGTAACTTGCTATGAGGTATCGACTCTATCGTTGCACAGATATTTTATATGATAAAAAAGCTGCGCAATCGTCGTTATAGCTCATAACGACGGCATAACGAGTTACAGAATTGCACTACAGTCGCAAGTCCGTCGCGATGACGGGACAATATTATTAATGCGCGATCGAGGCCCGCTCGCTCCGGTACGAATAATAAAAAAAGATAGTTTTTTAATAAGAATTTTCGTAAATTTATATCTTTGCCAAAGATTTGCTTCGACCGCGCCACTCCCCGTGACGAGCCTTTTCCTCCTCACTATCGACTCGATCTCGCTTTTATTTTTGTATTTTTGTAAGTTGACGATTGCGTATTACAATTTATTGCGTATTACAAAAATACAATTTAATACAAGAGTCGTGCGCATCTCGTCGCGTAAAATTCTCGCGCGCTCTCTCTCTCTCGCGCTCTCGCGCTCGCTCGCCTTACCAAAATATAGTCCCTCGTCAGCGTTCCCCAAAATAAGAATTATATATATATATGTATATATATATATAGAGAGAGAGAGAGAGAGAGAGAAAAAGAGAGAGAGAAAGAGAAACCTTATATACTGGTGTGTCGTGTGCATGTGCATGTGCATGTGTTAGATACTGGTGTGTCGTGTGCATGTGCATGTGTTATAAATTATTTTATTATTTTTTTCTTTCTTTTTCTTTTTTTTCTCTCTTTCTTTATTAATAATATCAATAATTCATAGTTATTATTATTAATAAAGAAAGAAAGAGAAAAAGAAAAAAAGAAAAAAATAATAAAATACCCAGTCAGAAATGATTAGTTGATTCGACGTTGAATCAATGTCGAAAACCGAATGTCGAATCAACGTCGTAATTCTGGTCGATTCGACGTCGAAAGCGTATAAAATATCACCGACTATTCAACTTATCGTTTCAACGTCGTTTCAACGTCGAAGGTTGAAATTCGATTGAAATATAGTATATTATATATTTTATATTTTTTTATATATGCAGTGTTTGTCTGGATAGGTCCTAAATATAAAATTTATATATATTATTTATACATATGTGATTGATCGCGCAATCCCGAGTCGAAATTTTACTCTTTCTTTCGACCTCTTATTTTTCACATCTCAGGATTCTAAAGGATTTTGATAGGTTCTAATTGTATTGTACTTAGCTCCTACTTTGTGCCTGAAAACGGCAGAAAACGGACTGTTTCCCATTTTGAGGTTTAAAAGAGGAGTTATCGGTAAAACCCTCCTAAACCTAAAACCCTCTAGATCCTACACTGATAGAAAAATGTACTAAATTTTAATTAATGTTTTCTCCAGTAGTCCTTATAAAGTATTTTTTTAATTCAGTTAATATTTTTCGAATGAAAA
>NW_020225675.1:0-6368 GCF_003070985.1 Temnothorax curvispinosus
TTTACGTTACATATGTTCCTTTGCTTATACTTTAAGTGAGATATATAATATATACATAAAACAAACAAAACAAAACAAAATAAATAAAATATATACAATGTGAATTTTTGCACTTGCCAGGCAATCGATTTCGATTTTTTGATTTTGAACTCATTGATTCTTTTATTGTATAGTTTTCTTGGAAGTAATGAGCGAAAGATACATTTGGAAGTATGGGCTCTTAACCGAGCAGTATGTGGAATAGCCTTGCGTAGCGCTCGCTTTTTGCGCGGTGCTAACAACATTTTTTAAAATCACAACATCCGATTGTAAATGTGCCCTTGGACAAGGCGCATTCTATGCGGGCTGTCCTAGGGTGCACCTTGGGCGGGGTGCACCCGAACTCGTTGTCGTCCTAAGGGGAGGGACACCCCTGAAATAACAAAGCCAATCACTATGAAAGGTACAACGGAAAAGGACAATAGTTTACTGTCTCAGGGGACTTTGGACCCCCAGGGGCCGGCGCGGGGGGCGTGCAGTAATGCAAAGCCCAGCGACCCCCGTGTCGAGGAGCATGCTGAAAAGCATGTATCCGAATCATGCGATAAGCTACAAAACATAAGCAATCTGCGCCCGGAGAGGGCGTCAGACCAAAACACATTCCTCCCACCGGCGTTGCCCACGGGCGCCGGTGGTGCAAGTGCTACCGTGGAAGACACAGCAAGGACGGAAGACACCTGTGACCGGGGTGTTACCCTGGCTAAAAATATTATTAAGAATATTGATCAAACATCACTCGAAAAGGAACCATTGACGCCCGTTGTAGGGGACGACGATATGGATACTAGGAGAAACAGCGATGAAGACGACGAGATGGACGACGAGGATGAACCCGACGAAAATGAGGATATAATTGAAATTTCGGACACTGAGGGCCGAAAGTCTCCACCAATAACCAGGGGCAATAAGAGGAGTAAACCTTTAGAAACCTCTTCTTCTACTCAGGACTCTCCTGCGAAGGACGTCTTTAGATTTTCCGCGGAAAGCAGGGAGGTGACAAAACATCCTCCTTCTCGTAAGAGATCACTTCTCACAGTAGACTCTCCGCGAGGAGGGGAGACCAGGATAACCGAGATGGCGACCGAGGAGTTAAGAAAGCTCGACACGGATAAATTATCCGATTATTCTGAGGATTGCCTCAAAAAAATGAAGTTATCCATAGACAAATGTACGAAGATACAGGGAATGTTAAAAAACCACTTCAAAGGTGGTATAAATAACATATCCAAGACTATCGGGATTTTTGTGGAGCGTTTGGTGGACGCGGGAGATATCTCCTCCTTCCGTGTCCAAAACGCAAATTTGATTGCACAAATAAGAACTCAGAGAAAGGAGGAAGAAATAACTAGGCGAGAGCTTGCTA
Organism: Temnothorax curvispinosus; assembly: GCF_003070985.1. Classification (NCBI taxonomy): domain Eukaryota; kingdom Metazoa; phylum Arthropoda; class Insecta; order Hymenoptera; family Formicidae; genus Temnothorax; species Temnothorax curvispinosus. The sequence goes on from NW_020225675.1 coordinate 1,403, forward strand.
TTAAAGAGGAGGAAAATAGGAAGCTGAAGAAGGAATTGGATACGTTGAAGGAAGAGATGAACAAGATAAGGAATTCTCAAGAAGGAAATTCAACATTACAGACTAGGATCAACGAACAAACTGAGGTGGAATCGAGAGGAAAACACCACGAGGATTTTCCTCCCCTTCCACAAAGAGTTAAAAAACCTAAAATCATATGTTACAGCAAAGATTGCTGGGAAGAATATCCAAAACTACAGATGAATCTGGCAAATCAAAATCGGAAATGAAGAGTATAGACGAGGACGCTTCGGTCTCTACATTCAAGACTCCATTAAAGAAAGCCACTCCTCAGAAGAGTGGGAAAACAGCTACGAGGCCGGGTTTTCACTTCTCCTCGATAAACGTGGAGAACCTGCGGGAGGACACAACCCATATAACTAGAAAGAAACTTTTTCCTCATAAAAGTAGGAAAGAGGATGTAAAGTCGAACAACAGACCCTCCTCGACCGATGCTGAGAATTTGCAGAAAAACTCATCTAACTGCGAAATCATGGAAATAAAGACACAGATAGCACAGCTGGCTGCGTGTCAGGCAAAAATCATAGAGATGTTAGCGGGGCACTCTGACGAACCGCCGGATAGAAAAAGAGAGATAACCGGTAGGATTTCATTGTCACTGGACGGAACTAGAAAAAATAGGGAGGAGTCACTTAAGAGTGAGACATCCGATGTATCGGAAATAATTGAGGAAGCGGCTTCCGTCTCACAGCCAACGGAAGAACGCCAAAATATTCGCAATCGTTCAACAAATAGGAACAAAAGTGAAGTAGGAAATGCCCCTCGACGTACTCGGAGACCTCCAAAAACAACAGCTGTGGCGTTAACGAACACAGACTCTAAGATCAGCTACGCTGACATTCTAAGGAAGGCCAGAGAGAACATTTCCCTGACGAACATGGGCATAGAGAACTCAAGAATTAGGAAGGCTATAAATGGTGGTGTAATAATTGAGATCCCCGGGGCCGACGGGGCCTCTAAAACCTAATGACTTGGCTAAAAAACTTAAGGAAGTACTGGGGGATGGAGCAGCAAGAGTGACCCGTCCCACCACTATGGCTGAGATTCGCATATGGAATTTGGACGACTCCATTTCCTCCGTCAAAATTGCGAACGAGATAGCAATAATCGGTGATTGCGATGCATAGCTGGTTAAGATGGGTACTCTAAGAACCATGAATAACGGCATACGCTCGGTATGGGCAAAATGCCCTTTGTCGGCGGCAATTAAAATTACGAACCCCAACAAGATCAGGATCGGATGGACCATCGCCAGGGTGGAACTCCTTGAGGCCAAACCTGTCCAGTGCTACAAGTGCTGGCGGTTTGGTCATGTCAAGAACAACTGCTCGTTCCCTGAAAACAGAGCCGGGCATTGTTTTAGATGCGGCGCGCAAGATCACCGGATCGAGGCGTGTTACTCAAGCCCGCACTGCGTTTTGTGCGCTGGATCTGGCAAACTGAGTGACCACCGATTAGGGTCTCTTCGAGCCTGCATGGAGAGGGTACCACCACCTAAGGGAAAGCCAACTAGAAATGGCTAATTTATTACAAATAAACCTGAATAGAAACAAGGAGGCCCAGGACCTTCTTGTACAACATTCGTTCGAACTGGGAGCCGCGGTATGCGTAGCATCCGAACCTGCACGCATGCTGGACTCCCAACTTTGGTTTGTCAGTCGGGACAGGTTGGCTGCTATTTTTGTGAACAATAGAATTACAAACTCTCCAGTTAGGCTACATCACCGTGGACAGCATTCTGTATCGATACAGATAAATAGATTATACATTGTATCGACCTATATTTCTCCAAACTCTAATATAGACTGATATGGGAGATTCTTGGACGAATTAACTACGATCTGTTCGAGTGTCCCGGGGAACTGCGACCTGTTGGTTTGTGGCGATTTCAACGCGCACAGTTTTGCATGGGGATTTCTCTCTGCTGATTTTCAGGGTGACCTAAGAGAGGAATGGGTCTCGCAGATGGATTTAAGGCTAATTACCACCGGAAATAGGCCCACATTCGTCGGCCACCAGGGCAGTTTCGGTGATCGACCTGACATGGGCATTTCCAAGTCTTGTGCGGAAAATCAGCGATTGGTCGGTCAGAGAAGACTTGGTGTCGCTGTCTGATTATATATATTAGCTTTACAATATTTGAAGTTTCTCTTTGTACCTCCGCACCGACAAGCCACTCAAGATGGTGCTTCAAGAAAATGGAAGTCGAACTGTACGAGGCAGCTCTGGAGTGGATATGTGCGGTTACACCCGGAGACGACGAATTTTTAATTCGGAATCTACCGGATCGTTGGGTGCATCTCGCCATATCTGACGCTTGCAAGGCATCGGTTCCTCGAATCCGTCAGCGCACTCCTGGCCCACAATATTGGTAAAACGATAAAATCGCACTTCTACGAACCGCTGCGATAAGAGCCAGACGGGCGTGGTTTTGCGGCCGAAGAAAGGACGACCCGATGGTCTCTGCTGGAAAACGGGCTGCGTACGTTCTGGCAAACCAAGAACTAAAGCTGGAGATACGCAGCGCGAAGTCAAAGGCCTGGCAGGAACTGATCTCAACTTTAGACGAAGATCCGTGGGGATTACCCTACAAGATCATCATGGGCAAATTGAGAAGGCCAACAGCTGGCCTGACTATGACACTTGAGCCAAACATTTTAGACGCTCCCCTCAGTAAATTGTTCCCGCCGGGGAGAGATCTGGTTCCCGTTGATCTGGGAAACTGCACGGAGAACTATACACCCGTAACGATCGAGGAGGTGATGCGCGCTATCGGGGAAAAAAGGAACACCTCAACCGCGCCTGGTCCGAATGGATTTAAGGCGACGGAAGAAGCTTCCTGGCTCGATGATTCGTAGATTGGTGCAAATCTTTGACGTCTACCTGAAGAACGGTACTTTTCCTACAAGCTGGAAGACCGCCGATTTGGCACTAATCCCTAAGGACGATCCAAACCCCGGCGAAGTTTCGAAGGCAAGACCAGTGTGCCTTCTAAATGAAATAGGTAAAGCCTTTGAAAGGGTCATCGCGGGACGTCTCCTGGAATTTATGGGCAGCAATAGATCAGCGGACTTGTCCGACCATTAATTTGGCTTTCGTAAGAGACGATCGACCACGGACGCACTGTTTTTATTCAAGGAAACCATATTGGAGGCTCGGGCTGGTGGTAGAGTTGCACTCGCGCTATCGTTGGATATTAAAACGCATTCAACTCAGTAAAGCTCTTCGCAATAAGGAGGGCCCTTCGGGTTAAGAGATTCCTAAAGTACTTAAGGCGTATTATTGAGGCCTACCTTTCTGGGAGGAAAGTTCGGTACGTTACACCGAACGGTTGTCGTACGAGGAAGATGAATAGGGGGGTTCCTCAGGGTTCGGTGCTGGGACCCCTCCTATGGAACATAGCTTTTGATTACGTGTTAAGGATCCTGTTGCCGAGAAACTGCAACTTGATCTGCTATGCGGACGACACTCTGTTGATTGTGGAGGGTGACGGATATGACCACGTTTGCGAACTCGTTAATGAGTGCTTGGAGAGAATCTTAATTAACATTGAATTCCTGGGTCTTGAGGTCTTGTGGGACAAGACGGAAGCTGTCTTTTTCGGTCGGTGCCCGCGTGACTCAAGGTTAAACTTCGATGGGAATGTAATCCCAATCAAAAGCAGAATGAAGTACCTGGGAGTTATAATTGACAACAGGTGGAATTTCTGTGCACACTTTGATTACGTGGCTCGGAAGATCTCAAAAATTAGAAGGGCCTTATGTGGGATTCTTCCAAATCTCAGGGGCCCGGTAGAGAATAAGAGAAGATTGTACTACAGCGTTATCATGTCGGTCATTTATTACGCGGCACCGATATGGAGTGTCGAACTTGACGTCTTGGAGACGCAGCGGAGACTGTTACGCCGAGTAATTAGGTTAGCAGCAACAAGAACTATCATGGCCTACCGCACGGTGTCGTACGAGGCGGCGACACTGTTGGCGAGAGTCCCGCTTGTTTATATGTACGCATCATACCTGCGAAGGGTATATATGAATTTACGTGAGCTAAAGGAACAAGGGCTTTATACCGACGACTCCTCGGCGGAGGAGCGCTTTGTTGAGTGGCTGACACTGCGGAGGGAATGGGAAGCGCACATACGGGACCAGCAATTGCCCGGAAAAAGAACAAGGGAGGCGATCGCGCCGAGCTTCGACGCATGGTTGGACCGGGGCACAAGCTTCCTGACATTTAGGATGACACAGCTACTGACTGGCCACGGTTGTTTTGGATCGTTCCTGCACAGAATCGAAAAGGAGGATAGCCCCGCCTGCAAGTATTGTTTGGACCCGAAGGATACCGCGGAACACACGCTTGCCGTGTGTCCGTTCTGGGGCCGTATTCTGTTCCGCTAAAATCCGCTTACCGACAATTGTCGGTGTCGTTGCGCAGCTTTTCACGATATAAAAAACCTGCGCAACGACACTTATCGAACCGACAGTTGTCGGTAGGCAGGAACGGAATACGGGCCCTGGGGGATGGAACGTGGTGAGCTTACCGCGGCGCTGGGACAAGATCTTTCCCTTAGCGCCGTGGTGACTAAGATATGTGGCTCCAGGGAAGCGTGGAAGGCATTCTCTACCTTCGCGGAGAGAGTTCTCATGAAGAAGGAAGAGGACAAAAAAAGAAAACGGCAGCTTCCTGAGGACGACACGGACGAAGGCTAGCGCCGGCTAGTTGATTGTGAAATTGTTATCGGGACCTGATGTAACGCGGGCAATTGTTGTTATCGGAGAGCGTGTTAGGCGTGTTTTTGCGTGCGATGGATGGCCCTCCGGCGCCTTATATTTTTATTTTTATGCGTTCTTTGAGTGTGCCTGAGGGAGTCTCTCGGCGCCCCGGCGGGGGTGGTTTTTCGGGCGCCGGT
>NW_020225676.1:0-1019 GCF_003070985.1 Temnothorax curvispinosus
GCTAACGCACTCGTCCCGCAGCCGTCGATATACTTTTTTTTCTCACGTTAGAATCCCAGTCATATGGAGAAGAGGTATCGATAACGACTACTCGTTGTCTAGCGAAGCGTTGACCGGTTCCGCGTATATCGAGTTTGCGATCGCGAAGAAACTGTACCGGCGATATTCGTCGCACATCCTTCAATTTCACTCCTTGATCTTCTTCACGCAAACCATTAATGATATCTGTTGTAATACATTCCATTTGTATATCATCCCAAGATTTTGGAGGCTCCACAGATTTCTCTTCAATTATCCACACCATGTTGCGCACGTAATGTCCCACTCGCGATAATGTTTTTTATTACTTTATGCAAATCGGGCACATGTTGCATGGATATATTTGAAACAATGGAGTATTACGACAATCTGTGCAAAATTGAATGGTCATTACGTCGTACGGCTCGGTTACATGCTCTCGACGTTCACGTATGTGCTCACCAGTGTCTGGTGAAGCGATCATGCACGAATAACACAGGTTATCTGAACCATATTCAAAATAAAAATAAATTGCGCAACACTTTGTACGTCCATCCAGCGCTAAAAATTCGGAACGCGACACTATTTTTTTCATAATTTCTCTACGGTTATCGTCTTCTTCGCTGTTGTAATCGCTGTCCGGTGACAAAGGACGATCTTCGTCGAATGAATTTACATCCATCACTGCCTCGAAATTATCGTTTTAAAAGCCGCAATAATGTTTTTTTTATCGTGTACAAATCGGGCACATATTACGTGGAAATATCATATATAATGATTCGCGACATCTTGAACAATACCGGCCATGCGTCCGGCTCCGCGTAGAGACTCAACAAAGTGTTTTAGGCGAGCGTACATGCCGAAATTAAGGTCCCATAGAGTAACCATGCATGGAGCACATAGTGCAAGTGCACCACCCGTTGAATAATAAAAATAAATTACACAATGTCTCACACGTAGATTTAGTTCAACGATTTCCCAACGCAGCACTATTCTATCGA
>NW_020225677.1:0-1271 GCF_003070985.1 Temnothorax curvispinosus
TCGAGAATATAACCTGTGGGTGAATCCGAAGCGATCGCGTTCACGTCGAAGTTCGAGATGTTGTTGACCCATCGAAAATCTGCGTAGGGCAATGGTTGACACATCGCCCAGCCGTACAAGTTATTTACATCGAAATACATCAGGTACGACGATGGTTTTGATGGATCGTGAGATTGCATGTACTTGTTATTGGCTTGCTCGTATCTACCGGAACATTGACTGAGGCCGCCGCGAATACCACGTTCGATAAACATTACCATATCAATGTCCGTGAGCAGTTCAAAATTTATGCGCGTATGCTTCAACATAGCGTCCCACGTGAAACCTGGTAGAGTGTAATAATGCGCTGGATCGAGTCCATAACTCGCGACGCAGCTATCGCAAAAATTTTCAAATAGGTCGGCCAATAACAAGACATCGGTCTTTAGATACAGATCGCTGTATTCACCCAAGGTTTGAATGGAGACCAGACGTTCACGGCGTGCGCGTAATCGCTTTCGGATACGGTGTCACCTGTCAATGAACTGTAAAACGAGTCGCACGGTGGTAAACATGAGTCCTCCAACTTTTCGACGCAGTCAATGTACTCGTATGGAAAGACACCTTTTTGCGTCAATAATTCGAAATCTTGGTCGGACAACGCGGAAAATTTTGAACGTATAATTTTTAATTTATCCTTATTGAGGAAGGATGCTAATTTTTTGAGACTCGTGCTAAGAAATTTGTATGAGTCGATGAATCTTAATTTGACACAAGTTTTCATATCTTTGTCTTCCGTGCTTTTAACATTTTTTGTAAACGAAATGTATTTTTCTTTTGTGATTGGAAGTAAGTCTACACGTCCTTCAAAAACAGTGGCTATTTCATTTATAATAAAATGTGAATCGTAACCTGATAAATTATGAAAAACTATGGGAATGTGATATAAATTTTTATAATTCAGGTTACAGTCTGAGTGTGCGGGACCTCGGTACCTACCGGTTAAATGACAGTGATCGCGTACCCGCGTGTCGTCTGGCGCGAACGGTTTTTCGCACACGTGACAGTGCGTTGCGCTGTTAAATTTTCCCCACTCGTCTCGCGTCAAATCCGCCATGGGTATATTAGTAGACAAGATAGGCTTTACGTTGTGAGCTAAACGTCTTAGCTCCTCGGCGAACCACGTGATACAATCTTTATCGCGACGACATCGATACGCGGATAACGAGTCGTCGTACGAGCACCGTACGTAATACCCGACGCTGTATACCTCATGATGTTGATAGATACCA
>NW_020225678.1:0-187937 GCF_003070985.1 Temnothorax curvispinosus
CATCTTGGAAACATTCTAAACAGACCAAAATAATATTTTCAAAACACTTCTAAAAAGTATTTCTATGAAACACGAAATATATCCGCTATAAAAGACAAAAGTGTGCTTCTTTATAGTTTTAGATATTTTAATAGTAAATTTTAATTTTTTTTTCGGTTAGTTAGTGATATCTGTGAAAGCGATAAACTTAAACGTATACTGAAATTTATTTAATTTTGGTATGTTTCAATAATTTTATTTATCTTTGTACTTTATTCTAAAATAATGTTATTGAACCCAAAGCCTTGATAATTGCCTCCATGAGCATACAAATGCGTCAAAATGTTCGCAAGGTTGCTTGAGAAACGACAAGACGCGGAGAGGAAATACATATCGCGCGGCAAGTTTATCACTTTATCCTAATTGGCCGGTTTCGGCATTAATTTATTCGTATTATTAATCCAATTACGCGCAGGGATCCAATTATGAAATCAGTACACCATTAAGTTATCTATTCCTTCTTTCCAGATGTAACCATGTTAAGACCTCACGCGGATTAATTGCAAAAGTTGTTAGAGAATCTGGCATGATATTTTATTACCTCGTGAATAATGAGTGTAATTGCAGCGAAGCGTAATTTATATTGCAGTCAAAGTAAATATGTATAAGTCGAATGAGGTAATCATGGGGGTATATCGTTACTTTTTGACTTAACGAATGGTCGGGAAGATGCGAAGAGATATATTCGTGTGCCGTGTACTATATCCAAACATCGTGAGATTATCGACAGTCCGGAAAGTTATACGCAAGTATTTAATATCCGTAGAATGACAATGGCAAATCCCTAATTAAGATAGATAATGCAGCGGGAAGATAAGACGTACGGAATATTAAGATTCGTCACGATACGAAACATAGTAGAATATTCTTAATTGTATCCGTACTGAGAAATATATGAAGGCGAGGCAGCATCGGACCATTCCGAGTTTTATTCAGCGTAATTAGCGGCTATTGCCGGTTGCTGTCCGTTTGCATAAAATAGTGCAATTGAATGAAATTAGAGGAAACAAGTTGCGCGTATTCCGTTTACTTGGAAAACCTGAGGAGGAAGTATCGCGCTCCGAATAATTCCTTGCAGGCATAGGAAGTAGCTTATTTATGATCCCTCCGCCCACGCTGCTTACTTATATGCGCGTTTTTTATCTGCCGCAACTAAACAATTAGATTTTCAATGAAGCTCTGATTATGGAATATTTTTATACGTAAATGGAGTGTGCAGTTCTAATCGTTTTAAATTAATCACGATCGTACATCATGATTAAGCGCTGTAAATTAACTAATTAATTCTAATTATAGTATTTTTATAGGAGATATTTAAAAAATCAAATTCTTAAATTTTAATTTTATTGAAAATATTGAAAACAGGAAACATAAGGAAACGATAATGCAATGTATCAAGGGTACACATATCGATTGGAGATATCGTATGATTTAACACTAAAATCGCCAACAAGCCATTTTTATTTTAACATGAAATCTACAGTTTTAAGATTTTTTACAATTTTTTCAAGATTTGACGAGAGAGAGAGAGAAAGTTGCGTATTTTTTTACTTTGTATTATTATAGATTTATAATATTCATAAGAAATTTCTCAACCTGTCAGATTGGAAATTTTAAAAAAGAAATGTATAGCTTTTTTTGGGAATGTTTGACGATTCTAGTATTAAACAAAAATACCGTTTTACATTATTTTAAAAATATAATATACTATAAACTTTAGACAGAAGCCAATTGCTCCACGATCTGTACCGGGTGTCAAAACCGAAAGTAGATTCGTGCAAGCCGCTCACTTTCGTCGTCGGTTATTTTCCCTCTCGATCTCGCCATCGTTCTCGTTGTCGCGGTTGCGAGCGAGAAATTCAGTGGAAAATCCTCTCGAGCGGTCAGACGTGATCTCGTGCGCGCTATCGACGCCTGTAGAAGCTCAACATTATTAGTCTCGGGCGTGCGAAACGCATGCAACGTCCTGGAATAGGCAATCAAGAACTGCATGATATATCGCGTCGTAATGTATCAAATTTACGGGGAAATTTGTAGTCACAACAATTTTACGTAAGGTATGTTGAAACTGTCATTTTTCGTAAACTAAGTTATAAGAAAAATTGAGAGAAATGTCATTTCTGTCAACGCTGAGTTAACAGAGAGAATGTTTAACATTAATTGTATACACGCATCATGTATGTGTATGTATAAAGAATGGTTAGCGAGTATAAGCAATGAGCGAAATGCAGTTATTGAATCCACAACAGCTCGTTCTATCACATTTTTCTGCGGAATAAATCGTTTTCTTCGTCGATGAACGGTTCCCGTCGTATCTTACAATCCGTTCCGCCATGGACATTTCTCCGGCTATAGGCGCGCATTACGAATCGTTGCATTATTAAAGCGGCCTGCTTTTCCGCGGCTTTCCCACGGCGCGGCGGCGGTTTCCTGCCGTTTAACTCCTCGACTCCGGCTTTGCATCTCCACGTGCCTCGCCTGACGATGACGATGACGTCGCGCACGCGTCGCAAAAAGCGCCGATACTCCTCCCGAGAACGGTCCCCGTCGATCGTGCAAATAAATCCGCGACGGCACATGATGTGCGCTCGCTCCGCGCGGGCTGATGCATTATTTCATGGAACTGCGGTAAAGACCTGTGCGACTGAACTCGCCGCGACGGTGAGACGAGGAAAACGAGAGAAAGAGAGAGAAGAGAGAGACGGACGAGGCGCACGAGCGAGCGGGTGCGTGTGGGAAACTCGTCGGATGCATTATGTATTTATCGCTTTACTTACTTAGTTGGGAATTACTTTGCCATCGTAATGACTTTCAGCGTATAGCGCGCTATCTTAGGAATGCCATACCCCTGATTTATCGCCCGGACCCGTTTTTCTCGGACCATTTTGTCGCTAACGTGCTACCTGCTTCGGCGAGCGTCCGCGATCGTCATCGACAACGAGCAACTTTTGACTCACGTCGCGAGTCCGTTGACCTTCCTGGATGCCGAATTGCAGGGTAATCGGAGAGTAAGTTGAGAGGAAATGTTTCTTTACAGGAGAATTGTTGGCAACCAGACGAAATAAATTATTTTAATTTTTAAAGTCCTACTTGAACGCATAAGACAATAGATGGGTGCCTTAAATACGCTGAATTAAGAAATGAGAATTTGTAGTGATAGGTTGAAATCATTATTTGAGAAATATTGATGCATATTTGCACTGTTAAATTCGTAGTGTCAAATTATATTCAATTTGAGTCATTTTTAATTCTTATAGGTAACCGCTGCTCCTACTCACTATATTTAATTTAACAAAAACAATGTTAATTTAATTAAAACAATATTAATTTAACTAAACCAATGGAGTTAAAATAATACTGTTTTTTTGTGTGTTAATTTCGACATACACGGTGGTGAAAAATAACAAAATGTTATTTAACTTAAGGTATTGGTTTAAATTTCAGCCTTTATATATTTACCAGTGTGATTAAACGAAACGAAAATTTGTAGTATACAGAATATTACTGAATCAATTCAGTTTGTAGCACATTTAGAAATTAGTATTGCTATTGCTTCAACACTTTTATAGTATCTTATACATGAATAATTTTTTGATCATAATGACGAAAAAGTAAAGAAATTTGGTATAGGTATTGAGTCACGCAGCATCTTTATTTTGTCTTTTGAGAGTAATAAAAGATTCTGCATTCGGTGGAATAGATAAATTATTTGATATAAATAATACATATTTATATATTGATCGAATATCAAATTGCTTGCCAGAGTTCAATCTCTTATTCACGATGGAATACGTCTGTGCATAGTAGCGCGCGCCGCGCTCGCGCTCGCGCGAGTTGCCATGTGGATAATATCGGGAAACTGAATACGCGGCACGTATCTAGCATTAATGAACTAATTATGGCGAGGCTATATCGAGGCGGTGTCTGAGAGCGGCGCCTTCAGCAAGACGCCGATATCGTCGACGCCAAAGAAATTGTATTTATTTTTTCATGCAATCATTTCGCTAATTGCCTCTCGCTATGCCCGCGTGCATGAGAGACGCAATAAATATTCGTGATTAATTAAGAAACCGAGATATGCGAGCGTTTCATAAGAGGGAGGGAGAAAGAAAAAAGAGAATGCGCTTATGGGTTCTCCTAATTGGACGCATCGTACCGCCGTTTTGCGCCTCGGACAATCATTCTTGACGTTTAAGGAATTTCGTTACTGTACATCATATAATTGAAAAAAATGCAACACGTCGCACATATTATTTTTTGTTTGAAGGCAATTGTGATCTTTTTATTTAATTCCTCAATTTACGCGAGTTATGCTCTATAATTCTCATCCCAATATCCAATCTAAAAATGATATAATCATATTTTGCGTACACGATATGCGAAAAGACATGTTGTGTAATAAGAAAAATAAAAAATAAAAATATCAAATCCTTAATTTGTTACGCTTATGTACCCAAATGAATTTGTGACTTGCACCATAATCGAAATATCCTTGGCATAATAAGACGACTATATCAAAAATTACATAAGAGCGGATGTTATATAAGAGCAATGTAATTAAGTAAGTAAGTGGAAAGGAACATTTAATTAGTTTTGCACATCGAAGTTTGTATTTCATCATTCACTTCAATACAAGTGGAGATAAAACGAGATGATAGTCATAATCGACGAAGTGTTAGGAACGTATATTAAATATTGTAAAAAACATAAACACGAGATATTTACTTCATCGATATTCTTATCTGATATTATTCGTTACACATTTATAATGTGATTGATGATAGCACATTTAAAAAAGTCAAAAAGAAGGAAACGCTATCGTTTCTCTTATCTATACTGAAATTGAAGAAATAGCATGAGCAACATGTTAAAATCGAATAAATTCTTACACATCTACATTATATATACATGGATATTTTTTTATCTCTCATAAGTTTATTGCATGACGATTTATCATCAGTATTATCGACAAATCTAGATAATTCTGTCAACAATTCATTAAAATTCCTTCTTAATCTGCGCACATAGCTGCGATATAACGTATTTATTTATTAATCGCAGATGTATATATTTCATTTCAAAACAAATAGTGAATATTTTATGCTAAAAAATAAAAAAAAATGCGATTGCTTATTTTCCAAATTGCAGATTATATAAATCCAATTTGAAATGCTAGAATACTAATAGGTATATATTAAATTAAAACGTCTTAAATTAATACAAACATCAGGTTTTAATGTTGTACTCTAATAAAAATTAATTTTTTTCTTTTTCTTTCTCTATTATTTATCTGATAAATCTGTAAGAAAGATTACAAATGTCCGTCATGTATAACGATGTGCACGAATCGTTATCGCGGTGAAAAGCACATAACGTATCTTCTGGGAAAGATAGTTTTCCCGAGTTTACGCAGATACGCGTAGAAAAAAAAAACGACCGGCCAGAAGACCCGGACGCGGGATTCCCCCAATGGCATCAATAAATCAGTTCTCGCGCGATTCGTCGTTTAACGACACAATGAGAGCTGAGAAAACTGTTCCGCGCCATGACAGGGTATGTCATTACTGCATTACTTATAAAGCCCCTTCGCGGCCACGCCACGCATGCCGCATACGAATGAAACCGCATCGCGATCTCTCTCTCGCGGCGGCTATTACAAAACCTATGGAAAAAGCGACCTATCCGGCACGTCACGTATGCAAGGATACGATCGAGAGTCCGGCCATTGCGGCTCTTAATCGAGCATTAATATGCACGTTGAATATTGATCAGTCGATCCGTGGAAAATGTGTTTCTTTCGCGCCTGGAATCCGCCTGTGTTTTCATCATCGAGAACATTGCGGATGTTCTCGAGGGAAAACCATAATCTGCTCAAGAAGATCGTAGTCACATGGTTTTAATCGAAACTACTATATATTCTCATAAACGACGAATCATGATTCAACTATGCTTGAAGCTGTTGAAGAAATTTAAAACGTGAAATCCAAGTCAATAAATATTTTCTACGAAATCTGGCAAAAGTTTTAACGAGATTTCGAAGTTTCACCAATCTCGAAATAAAAGAACTTGCCTTTATCTCGCCGTTGCGCGTTGGCACAGAACATAATACATGCTCGCTCAGGGCATGTATTATGGAACTTTTCGGAATGGATTCCAATCGGAATCTTATTGTTTAGTTATTTCCTAGATTTCTATTATGTTTTCTAGGGCAAACGGAATAATTCCGATCGGAATCCATTCCGAACAGTTTCATAATACGTGTCGAGGGATATACTTTGCGTAAAAAGTGCGTCCAAGACTAGTCGAAGAGTCGTCCTTCCGCGTATCCTTTCGAGCAACGTCTCGGGATGTGTCGAGAAATCCCAACGAAATGGCGATGTCATCGTCGCCCCGGCCGACACCTATCCCATAAATAATCTCGACATCGAAATTCGTTTGACGGATCCATCGATCGACGATGAGTTTTTCCCCCACCTGCTTCTCTGTTATCCCTGTCCGACGCGTCCAACGCGTCGACGATGATAGTGTGTCGATGTTGTACATGGCGAGTGTAGCTGTCGTCGCGGTAGTATCCCGTCGGACAGGTTATAGACGCCCTTCGACGCCCGGCAAACACGCCGTTTCTTCAAGCAAGTAGAAGACCGAGCCGCCGATCCTATCCGTAATGTTCACATGTCCGCGAACTCGACCAGCAGCGGGCACCCAACCGGCGTTGAAGCCCTCGCCAAGAGGAAGAAGCGAGTCGGCGTTCAGGGGGGGGGTCAAAGACGGGTTAAACGGACCATCATACCATTGTTTCCGCCGCCAAACACGTATAACATCCGGACCTACCAAAATCCTTCGACCTCCCACTCTCCTCAACTCGAGGACACCGCCTCGAGAAACAAAACTGTCCGGAAAAATATGAGTCCTCGTGTACTGGCGAGCAATAACCACTTGGTAGATACATAGGATGCCATAGAAGTATCACTGAGAGATCGATAATCCAGCTTACGTCGAGACAATGATAATTTTTTAAATGTCTGATAACGAAAACGTTGCGACAGATTGACTTTTTGATAAGCAGATGGACAATAAAAGTATATTTTCAATCCTGAAACAAAGGCCTGCGATTATCAAGATATTTAATATTGATCCAAGATTACACGAAGAAGTACAGTATACAATTAAAGAAGACAAAAAGATGCTAGTTCTGAAACACCCTTTAGAATATATATAAAAATGATCTCAATAGATATTGTCCCGCTGGAAGTTTTCCAACCGTATAGACGACTTTCTGGATCAATAAACTTTTTAATGATATCTCGAACTTCGGGATGTAAACAGTGAAAATTACTTCTGCAACGTATTGAAGAAGAATAAAAAAAAGTCTCTAAAATTGTCTAAATTGAAATAAAATGCAGCTTATTTTAAGTTGAGTTATATCACGTGCAATAGTCCTATTGCTCGATTTTGAGCGTCGTGATTCCTACTGCATATATTTGGATCAGATATACTACATAACGTAATAATTATAGCCACGATAGCCATCAATAATTATAGCCACGAGATTCACGCAATGCATACATAATTATGTTATAATCATTATTCCAAATGATATATTCTCTTTCTCTCTTAAAACTTGTTCTTATAACTAATAATAATTAAGAAAATAAATTCTATTATTGTTGTTTATGATTATAATAGCAATTTTTATTTACTTACAGCAAAGAATATTATAGAAAACTTCTCTTGTGTGTGCAAAGAGATAAAAATTACAAATATAAACAAATAAATTTTGAAAAATGTTTAGATAAGAAATGCGCTTGTGCAATATTAGCGGCTTTTTATTAAGATTAATTTTATTATCTAATACAAATGCAATTATCTAATCGTTCTAAGTAAAAAGTATTATTGATAAGAGTATTCATTACTTTAATTAATTTCGAAGTTTCACCAATCTCGAAATGAAAGAACACGTCTTTGTCTCGCTGTTATGTTTTCGTAATTAATTAAACTAAAGTTGTCATTACGGATAGAGATAATTGTCAAAACAATATTAAGAAGATTGCATTGTGACATTAGTTATCGTTGTGATAAGAACATGACAAAGCGAGTCATATAAGGCATTTTCAATAAAGAATATTTGAAGCTTCGTGATGTCTCTTTGCTCTAAGTTTCTTTTTATGCTCCGAAGTTTTATAGTTTTGAAAACCAGTCTTTTTTACTTTACGCTTATGCTTCAATTAGAAAAGTAGGACTTGTACTTTTCACATTCTATCACAAAAGAAAGGGATCACGTAACTATAATTTTGTGATGCGTTTGTTAATTTAAACGCAAATACATCAAACGATGTACGAAAAAATGGAGCAGACGCTCTCTCAAATCGCTCTGGCATGCACTATCTTACATATTTATGGCAGATTTAATGAGCGCTGTTACTAAATGCATTTGAAGGAATCTGCGATCGAGCAAACTGTTCAATAACATGAAACTACTCTGGGTGCTCGCCACGAGAATTAAAAATTATGTCGCAATCATTCATAAACGTCTCTGCCAGGATATTTCTTTATGGTACGTTTTGCTCGGTAGAAATTGTTATCCATTTTAAATAATGAGCAGTAATATTTATAACTTTATAATTCTGAGCATTTTATGAAGAGAAAGCATGTTTGATAATTAATTAATATTAGAATGGAAAGAATGCTTGTATTTTTTTTTATATCTAGTTTTCCTTGTTTAGTCGTTTGGAATTGCTTCATATTCATTGATTCAGTAATTACCGGCGTACAAATTGCGCCATAAGAGATATCAGATTTCTACAAATAAAAATTGCAGACTTTCCGCTTTTCCGTGCCGATTGCTTTCACGCGTGGGCAAATTTTTACTCGCCGCGGTAATGCAAATCTTAAAACTTACTCCTCTCTCGCGAGTTTGTTCCTCCTCCACGCTTTCTATTACTTTCTATATCGCGTTGAGGATCTTTCGCGCGCGTCGCGTCGTCGCCGCCTCAGCCGGACAGATATACCGGCGTTAAATAATTTCCGCGCGGGAACGGAAAGTACTTTAAGCCGGCGCTATCTGCGGGTTGCGCCAACAAAAGAACGAGGGGAATCGTTCGACAAGAAACCGATGAAGGGTTTATCTTAATCCACGGTTCACCGAGTAGACGAGCTCCGCGCCAATACCCCTGGGCCACCCCTTTCATCGTTTATGCCCGCCCTCTCGCACGTAACCGATCACACTTCGTTTGTTTTACTATAGATATTTTTTTGTTATCTGGACCACTTATAATCGCGGCCGCGTTTGTAACGAGCCGGATAGCACAGTCGCCGTTCTACCAGCTTCTATATTTATCACAATGTTTTTATTTCAATCAATCGTTTCTTTCTTTCGCCTACTTTCCGACGAATTGTAATATATTTCTATTCAATTTATATTTATCATACTTCAATGTTTCTCGAACTTGAACACATTATTCTTCGCCGTAGTTTAACAGAAGACATCGAGAAACATTTTACGCAATTAAAGCGGCATTGCAGTCGCGATAATACTAATAACGGTGCTTCCGAGAGTTAGCATAAAAAAAAATAAAGCCTGCTTAAATGTTCTGTATCGCAGACCACTTCCGGAGACCTCCGATTCTGCATTCTGGGTAAAAACACTTAACGAAGTTATTGGACGTCTTCGGGCCGGCGCGGCGCGGCCGCAGGATACCGTTAACAAAAACGCGGAACGTCGGCGAGCGACGAAGAAGCGATGGCGGCTTGAAATAGAACGAACAACCGGCCGGTCGATCGGTCGATAGTCTCGCGCGATCGGTTGACGTTTTCCTGGAACGTTACCATTTCACACTCGCGGGTGGTAGAGACAAAAATCCAGGAGAGGGAAAGTCTGACGAATCGATTCGAAAGGATGTCATCATAGTCGAGACTGTGGATGGGCGCAAACACCTGTAACACCGTGTTCACGGCGTCACGTGCCCGGGTGTTGCCGTGACGAAAGTCCCGATGATCGTGCAAAAACCGGCACGGGGATAAAAAGCCGATCGGGCTCGCGCTGTTCGGAAGCCTGGGGGTTCCCCGCCGGTGAGCGCGCCATGAGAAACGTTAAAGCGAGAATTTGTCATTAGATCGTGAGATTTGCGGTTAGATGATGCGCAATCCGATATAGTTCTTGCTTCGGTGATTCTTAGTCAATCGTTTATCGCTTTTCTCGTCGTTGTAGCGTAAGTAAATCGATTACGGTTTGCTCGCTATTTTTCGTCTACGCGAAACAATATTATGCCAAGAGATAAGAATTACCAGTAATATTTAATTCTCACGCACAGGCCCGACCGACGACTTCATCTCGTGTAAGCGAATTGAAAAGTGTCCCATCGGCTTGTCGAGCGACCAGCGAACCTTCATGGTGTACACGTTAAGTACTCCCAGATCGGACAAGCGTGCGCATACTCGATTCTCTTGATCAGATACATAGTCAGCATGACTCCGCGATCCGCACCCTCGACCACCGACGGTGTCCCGCTGACTATTTATCTTGTTACATCGAAGTGATCCGATTCTAACAGGAGATCAATGACGGCCGCCGACCACCGTCGGCTACCCGGCTTCTTGTTGCGTACGATTCCTTGCGGAAATGTAACGATGGTACACAAGAAGCTTTTCCGTATAAATTGAAAAGCAGCCGTACTATCTTGTATTTCCTGCAAGAGAAAGAATATGTTATTTGATTATAGAATTTAAATGTTACATAAAGCAAATATCAAACAAACCGGGATAAGTTACTACATGATATACATGACTTGGCTTTCTCATTGTATTCTGATTTGAGTGTGCACGCTATAAAGCGAAGATGATTAAATTGGATATAATTAATCGCGGAACATTCAGAATGTATAAAAGTGTATCTTGTTCGATATCCTTTCGCTGGACAAGCAGTCGGATACAACGCAACCGATTGAATAATGCCGATGGCAATGAATCAATAATGCAGGAACAAACTTTCCTGCAATGGGCGTATAACGTGCTAGTGGACACTTAAGCGAGGCGACAGAGGCACGTCTTGGGCCATGTGTTACCTAATAATTGCGTTCTGTAGTCGCCCAACAAATATTTATTGCTACTTACCGGTCGGTGAATGTAAACGGGTCGGACCACTCTAATGGAGAACACCTAATTTCGCCCACGCGGTCGCAATCGAGCCGCTTCGTGTTTGAGAAAATTAATTCGATTCGTGGGTCCATTCTCTGATAATAACGTCGCCGGAGATATTGTCGTGAGTCATCACCGGAGCCATTCTGAAATATATACGAAAGATATATAATAGCGATCGCGCGTTATGCAATCAATTTTTTTCATACTCCGAGAAAGTTCTTTGCAGTAGGAAACGATAATTTTTGACGTAATAAATGTTTTGTATTAAGTTTTCTCTGTATCTTATTATTAACATCAGCTGTTCGATTTATTTGCGATGCCGTGGGCGAAGCATGATATGTGCCGCATTGACTTCAATTATCGACGAACGAGACAATTTCCTTTGGACGCTAATCAACCAACAGCGTCAGGGAAAAGTACACGACGGGTCAGGATAATATGGATAAACGACGACGAAAATGCTAGGGCGGATAGTAGCAAGAACCGGAACGCATGTCAGCTCGTCATCATCGCCGAAACGTCAGTAGGTGTTTGGCCAGGTCGCTAATGTAATATTGTTTGCAGGAGTATCGGATGTAGACAGCAAGTAACTCGGGAAAAATCGTTAAGGAAGTCTCTAAAGCTTATGGTCAACGCTGTATTTCTAATCCTTAAAAGATAAAAATATACAGGACATTCTTATAGAATATATTTTTAACATATAGAAATTATATATTTACAGATATGATTTTATGTTTGTATAACATATCTATTTTCTATTGAAAATTTAGATGACAAAAATAAATAACTATATATGAATGTCTGTAGCGATAAATATAACGATAATATTTTAATAATTATCGTGCGTGATACTTTGCGTCCACACTACCGAGCGCCATAAAATGCAACCTGGTGGAGTCGGCAAATTGCGTTTTCCGCGGACGTTGGCGCGTATTCCCGCTGTGCTCATCGTCCCATCTAATTTACACGGATACGATATGTTCCGATTAATCGCCGGTTACACCGGCGCGAATTAACTTATCGTTCGCGTTTGGCCCGAGCGCTGCATCACTCGCGCTGCAACCGGCCCGCGATGCAACCATCTCGCGTCGCATACCGTTCGTTGGGAGCATTGCGAATCTGGCATAATACGTGGAAATCATAAATATAATCGACCAAGTGGGAGCGTGCACCGGGCATAAATTGCTCTCGCATTAACGAGATTCGAACCCGCGTGCAACATTCCCTCGAGTATGCGTTTCCCCGATTCCAAAGAAAAGGAGCAACGGCTCGTTAGTCGCTATTGAGCGTGTGCTTGTGTCAAACCTGTTTTCTGTTCCTCCGCTAATCGCAGAGGGTTCATTAAACGAGTAAACTTTGTCTTGATATTAAACAGTTGACACTTGCACGGTTGTGCACTTGAGCCGAAGTCAAGCGTACTATTACGTTACTCAAATATTACTTCATCGTCATATATAATTACGTTTATTATGAACAGAAAGTTGCCGCATTATTAAATAATAATTTATGTTTCAAAAATAAATTACGGATATGAGTAGAAATCCGAGACAATGTCCGTTTGCAATTTATAAATGAGAAATATTTCTTTGTCAAACCTGCTGTGATGAAAGAGAGAGAATATTATAGATTAGAACTTTAATACTTTCTTACTGTTGCGTTGGATTGATAATGTATACAGTTGTATGTTGTATATATATATATATATATATATATTTATGGAGGCATAGAAGCGTATCACTCTTGAAGGAAAATCGCTTCCTTGCTTCCTTGCATATGTGGTGGTTTTAATTATGATACTGACGCGCATGACAGACATTTTACTTCTCTTGACCGGCAGCTATATTGCAGCACAACACGATATATATTTCCGTTTAAGATATACTCAGATGATCTTGATAGTCGCTCGGAAACATGCTTCCGATGCGTCTAGCCGTATTGCGTGTTTCCGCGTGTTGATTTATACCGTGAAATTGTAATTATGCAAATGCCGACGGATATGATCGAGACGATCAAACTGTTTCGCGCTGCATGTGTATTCGCATCGGAGGTAGACTTGGGCCTGTTGTTTGGAGGCAGGACCAATTTGGTATATATATATATTTGCATAGATATAACAACAAAGATACTTACTGGAGCACTTTCGCGACTCGAGCACCTCCCGTCGATCGCATTAAACCCGTGAACTGCAGCATTGATCAACATCAGCGACGGATTCTCGTCACGGCGCGATCGCGAGGTCGTTTCTTCTGTTCGCCGGCCAGTTAATGGCTCCGTTTCTTTCCTATGCCGATCCGTCATTGACTTCCGAACGTGTCCGCGGCCAACCGTTTCGCGACGCCGTAACTCGTGCCAATCGACAGCAGATTTGCGTGACCGTGACGCAAAATGCACCACGGTGCCTCCCACTTCGTTCGATTTTTGCGGCACGGCATTTTAATGTCTCCTCGCGGCGCACGGTGATCCAGCCATCGTTTCGTTCTCTGTAATTTGTCGTCTCGCCGACCAGTCGCGTCCTTCCACGCCGTCATTCTCATAGTTCGCACGCGTGCTGTGGATAAAACCAAATGATGCGTTAATCCATAAGGTAGCTTATAATTATATTGTATAAAAATTGTGAGAAATATATAGCTTATTGTTAATGATTTTTTTAAGTGTCTCTGATAAATATGATACGAAATGTAAAATAATTTCATTCGCGTTAATTTATTACAATTAAATAGATATTTAAAAATATCTAAAGGATTTTTCGTCATAAAATTTGTTAACATATAATGAGATCAGAAAAAGAATTATTGTAGGGATAAAACTAAACATTTACTGAATTTTATAGCATAATCGTTGTGTATAAAACAGGTATTTAGTTATTTACAAGCATGATTGAACCGAATGTAAAAACCGAAATTACTTCTCGATCGAAGTCATTGACCGTTAAAAATTAAATTACCACGTATTTTATAATCATGTTTAGCGATTAATTACGATTTCGCAGATCAGGGACCGTTCACATAGTCGAATCAAATAAATACGAAGCAACAGTTACTTTCGAACCACTTTTATCAATTTGGGCTCTTTTTAATTTATGTGATAGTTATGCGTTGATAGAATTTGTAATAATTAGCATGCATATATGGTAGCGGAAATAATATTAAAATAACAGTTTTATTTCGTTTTAGATTATATCATATACTGTTTAATTTTCACATCAAAAGCAATTATATTATTAATAATATAGTATGTATCTTTTTTATAAATTAAAAGTTAAATAAGAGAGTTTCTGAGTTTAAGAAAGAAATTAAAAATATATTAAAACATTTTTTTTAGATTATGTATTAATACTTTCAGAAAATATGAATTAACATTAATTAACATATGCAATTCAAAATTAAAAGTAACCATATAAGTGAATCTAGCTTAACAAAAATTAATGGAACATTTTACATTTTTAGTATGTGAATGTATCATGAGCTTATCTTTGATTTAATTACTTCTCGCAGACACTTCTGAGAGACCGGACACACTTAATATGCACGTTAGCCTTTTATCTTCCACTAATTTGTCTAGCAATTATTCAAATGATTGCGTGAATAATTACGCAGCACTCGCTCAGTTTACTTTTGATAAATGGTCTATCCACGATAATTATCGTAGTTTGATTAACCGTTGATTATTCAATTACGGGAAAATATTTCGTTACGCTCAATTGAGCCCTCACGCAGGTAATAAAACGGCCATTAAGTAATAACCTGTTGACATAATTACATAAAAACAAGCTAATACATATATCAATTTATAATTAAATAGAAAGCATGGGTTTTATTGATATCATTGTCAAGTATGATATCTTAATTAAAAATTAAAAAATGATTATTTAACTATTATATTCAACTCGTTGTTTAGGACAGATTATTAAAGAGCTACATAACTTTTGGACATTTGAATTATTTGCGTTATCCATGATCTTGAGTCCCAACGAAGAGACACAGTTGTCCTCGAATAATTTCGATATCATAAATAACAATTCCACGGATTTCCGGGTGGACCTCCGTTCTCCGCAAGAAACCGCAGAGACCCGGCAGGAAAGATGATTGGCGACCGGGAGGGAGAAACGAGTTTATCCGGGTGGAGCCCCCCCGCGCCTCAACCCCCCGCTGTCGAACGCGCGATGGGAATAAAATGTGAAACTGTAAATTGTGCGTGGAAAGAATCGGTCCCTGGGCGGTCGTGGCGGTCGACCATGCTTTTCGTGGAGTGGCCAGGGGGGGTGGAATGGCGGATGGGGGTGGAAAGACTGGACGGATGGCGGGAAGCAGCACGAGAACGGATCGGTTCTCGCTCGAGCACCAGGCGAGGATCTTTGGAGGATTTAAATGCGCGTTCGGGCGAACGAGACGGAGGGTGTATCACTCGTAGATTCGGGGGTTGGAAATTTGTTAGGTTACGTCGGACTATCACTCCCTAGTGAATATGAAAAAAGAATTCCTCACGAAGCTTTCAAGGGTCGACTAGGGTTGGAGGTGGTGTGTCGGTGTTCCTTGCCGACATCCCTTGCCCCCGTAAGAGGAGCGGCCCGGTTCGTGGGGATTGAGGTGATGGTTGTACGGAGGAGAGAAGCTGGTGGCCGAAGGGTAGGAGGGATGTAACATGGTGCCAGGAATATAAAGCGGGGGATAAAGGAGATGGCGGTCACATATGCGACTCGTAAAAGCTCTTCTGAAAAGCTGCATCCGTTCTGCCACCGTCCTGCCCCCTTTTTCCTCTTTTTTCGCGATTCCGTCGGAGGAAGAACCCGGCCTCCTCCATTCCAACGACGACGTGGCTTTCGCGCTTTTAACGTCGCGGTTGACCACAAAAATTTGGCTCTGGGATATGATTTAACGTGAGACAGCACGAAAAATATTCGCGTATTAATTTGATAAATTGCTCTATTCCATTACATAAAGTTTATCTTTTTTTCTCTTATGATTACCGATGCTGTATATAAAAATACATATTAAGTATCGGAATAATCAATATCATTTTACATTTCGAAAAGAGGAAGCGCACAATTAAAATATCACATTTCCTTTTTTTATGTTAAAAATAATTTTGACCAGCACAGGTATAGAAAAAGCAGATTAGCGTCTTATGCAGCATATCGCTTATGTCGTGAACAAAGCGTGACCGCTTGCATAGCCACAGGTCACAGTCCCCGAGAGCATGGCGACATTGCGTTTCTATGGGAACGTGGCTTACCCCGGTTATCTCCCGATACCGGCGAATATTAAGAAATGCCGTTCTCGAACATTCGCGGACAGAAAATGAGCCATTCGTTTGCCGATCGGAATGAGGTACTGTCTATGCATGGCACGGACGCGCCACCATCCAACCGTCCCATAAATAATCGTCCTCCTCTTTTAGCTTAAACCTCCGTGCTCTCTTTTCGGTCTCAACCCTCCTTTTTCCTTTCATCGCCCTCTCGCTTACTTTCCCTCCCTGTGTCCCTCTCGATGCGTACCTATATGTATTCGAGGATATTGTGCGAGCTTCCTAGGATAAGAAAGATACATATCCAGAATATAGCGATGTAGGAAATATAATGGAATAATGTATGGGAATATGCAATTGTATAAGACACATTCTGAAAGAAATTTGTTATGAAATTGCTAAAATTATTTATTTTTATTGTTGAATCTCTTCTTCCTAATTTTTATTTTTTGAAATATATATAAACAACATATGTACATGCGATCTATAAAATTCAATTAACCCTTTCGCCACTTGAGATAAAGAAAAAACAATTGTATTAGAAATTGTCAACATTGTCTTATTTAAAAATTGGTAAATATTTAGCAAATAAAATCTCTTTCTGAAACTTCTCTAAAAAATTTTTGCACGTATTTGCTGTAATAAAGAGAAGACGTCTATTTTGCGACATTTATTTCAAACAAACATATCGCTCCCTTTCTCTCGCGCCGTTCTTTCAACTTCCCAGACATAAATGGCGAGTTACAAAAAACACCTCGTTTTGAATGCGACTGCTTTTTGCGGTAGTACTGACCAACGCTTCCAGACAATTCTTGGCGGGTTTGTCGATCGTTTAATCGTCCATTTCCACCTGTCAGCCCGAGTCGATGGAAGCACAAAGGCGATCTCTATCCTGAGGAGAAACTCTCGCAAGAAAGCGAAGGCAACATTCGGCTAGGAGGGTTGCGGGAATGGGCAGCGAGGGAAAGAGGATGTGCGGGCTGGGCAAGAAGAAGTCTGACATTCGAGGAGTCGACAAAGATTATGAAGCGCATACTGCGGCGAATAAAAATGGTTTCCGCGGCGGGGGAGAAGCGGAAAACAGAGACATTGTTCGTTACAGGGAGTTCCTGGAGGATGCTCCGTGGGAGAATAGGAGAAAGCGTAGTCGGGGGCTGACGATAAATGTCCTACGTTTAGCGCATAACGTACAATCTTATGTAATGTTTTGTCTTAACTTATTTTCGTTCTTTATGCAGTAAGTTAAAAATCTGATCATTGTTAATTGTGTACGAGTATTCTATTTAAGAATTTTATATTTATTATTGATTATTTTTCTATTTACATTCTATTAAAATTCTATTATATATGTTACATAAAAATATGAAAAACATCAAGATTGTTTTCACTTTGTAATCGGAGATCTTCCAGAATAGATGTCACATGACTGTGCCAAGTTATCATAGCACCGTATCTAGTATCGACGCGTTATGAGCGTTTACGATTACGAGAATTAATCAGTTATAATTGCAATCCGGCCCACGCACAGAGTGAATGAATGAATCAGGGTGTACGAAAGAACAACCTGCGAAATGCAAATGACATGCAAGATTTATGTAGATTGTGGAAAGCAGATAATGGATCCTGCGTCTGAGCGATGCTCGCGAAGTGGAAAACTTAAAAATAATTAATCGTACTTAACGGTAGTGACTCGACGAGATTTAAGCCAGCAAAACGCGTTCCGCTTCCTACGCGCCAGCGCGTCGGATTACGGCAAAAATAAATAATATTTTTTATGGTGCAGGAAATTGCACACCCCACTATAATAAGTAGGCATCAAAGACGATGATTGTTAATCAAGGAACCAAATTACCAGCGGGAATATCTTCACGATCTCACGCGTCCATGTCTGATGCTGTAATTGTAGAGTATTCTAATGCGCATTGCATAGTATATTAAACGTAGGATTCGGTATTTATGAGCGCTTGCACTCTAAAAAAACTATCTAAGAGATTTATTTATATTGATTTGACATATGTATATCAGAATGCATATTCTAACAATCGCAACCTGTAGAGCTAATAAATACGTTGAAATGACTCTAACTGATATTTCCAGCAAAATGAATCAGTGATCGATCCGTGGTCGGGGGTGGCGCAAAACTGCGATTACGGACAAGGGAGAAGAGGGAGAGATGCGGTCCTGAGAGCTCGAACGACGCCAAGATCCACGCAGGGTGAGTTTTCTTGCTCGATGGACACCTTTTTCTTGCGCCGATTGTGTGCTACGTGGTCGCCGCGACACAAATAGCGTATGATTGAGTGAACGCCGCGAGGGATTTTCCGGCGTAGGAATGGCGGAGTGAGTTTCGAAGTGTGCGGCGCGACGAGGGGTAGAATAATAGAAGGAACATAGACATTTAGCTGTACCGAGAGGGTAAGGCGTTTCGTGCAGCCTCGCGGGAGCGTAACGGCTCCTAAAACGATGTTGCCGAATATCACGTCCCTTTCTTTTTCACGAAATTTTTGCGCGCCAGGGTGTGCGTCCAATTCGCTTATCCTCAAATTTCTTGATTTTGGACTTTATGCTATAGAATAAAGACTAGAGAATATTCATTATTTTAAAACAACGGTTAGATATTTAAATGATTAATAATTAATACTTTGCACATAAAGTTAATGTAAAAAAAATGCATAGACGTTTAATATTTTTTCTATGGCGCAGATATATATTTATAGTGTGATCACGATTTAAAAGATATAATAATTAAAAAAGCGAAAGATAAGAAAATTGAGATAAAATAATTAAATTAATCGAAGATACCCACATATTTCGAAACTAAACCAAAATTGAACTGTAAGGTATATCATCATATCGGAGCTTTATTCGCTCTTTTCCATTTCGAGTAAACGAAATCATCGACAGTCGGCGGAGTCGATCAAGTAGACGTAACCCCTGAACTCGTCTCGGCGGTCTCTTTCTCTCTCTGCTTCCTTCTTCTTTTTCCTTCGTTCTTTGCCGTCAGTAAAAACGGAAGCGGAGGGCTTGGCGGTTCCTAGTTTATCCGACCGGCGTTTCTGCTCGCGTATCGCGGTATCCTATCGTATCGATATGACTTCCCTGAGGGTCGCTCGAAGTAAAATCATTAGTAATGCCATTGTGTTGCCCTCCATCCTCAACCATTCTCGTTCCCCAGGACAACCGATGCTCGACATGCCCGCGGCCCTTTTTTGCAAAATTCAAGCGATGAAAGGCAAAAGGGATCGATTGTCCAATCATTTTTAACTTATCTCGTAATTATGTAAGAGACTATTTTCTATATCGCTATGTTCAAAATTAATATAAGTTATTAGTTAATAACATAAATACCAATAGAAATATTGCGCGGAGCTCATAAATGTTATTTTATATCTTTATCCTAAATAGTTATTATTTGATACATTAAACTAATAAATTAACTAATAAATTTAAATTAATTTGAACGAGAGAACCAAACGACGTATTTATAAAATCATAAAGCAAATCTATACATAAAGGCATAATATTGAAAATAAGCACAAAATAAATGTTTGTGTTACATTTTTATAGCCGTGAGAATATCAATAATAACACGTTAGAAGAGTACATTTGTATAAAAAACTAATAATTCTTTTATAATCCCTGTAATTTACTTCGAAAATTGACGAGGAATCTCGCGTGTCATAAAGTAGAATAATATCTCCCAAATGGGTCCGACGATATTTTATATCGATCAAAACAGCCTTCATCGAGCACTCAGTATTGCACGCATGGCCTAAAACGTTTCGAGCGGAAATTTTTCACTTTGATTCCAGTATTTATCGGCACTCGTTACGATCACTGTAATCGACATGCAATTAGCCCGAGCAGATTAATACCGCTCGAATACTGGTAATGGGTACTTTGGCCGATATGTATGTAGGTGTGCATTTCGCGCACAAATACACATGTATATCTATTATGAAAGAGATACACAGGGGCCGTCTGTTGCACAGGAAGAAGAAAACGAAAAATGTGAGGCATATATATGTCTATCCAATATTTTAAGAAACGTATTATGTATAGATCTGAGAATATATTCTGACTTTAAAATGGAATACGAATACAGAGCATAAATAAGTCGACTGTGTTCGTTGACGTGCAATTCTGATTTTGTTATAAAATAAAAAAAATGATACAAATATAATAAAATTATATAAATGTTTAAAGATCAGTAAAATATGATTCATAATTATCGTTTCTTATTGAATTTTTATTGTGCCAACATTGACAAGATTAAAAGACACGATTTTTGCATTTTGACACACAGTTGTTATCGTTTTACATCGCAAACTGCGAGTCGTCGTATAAAATCGGAACAATCGGAATTTCGTATGATGAATTTCGTAAATGATACTGTCGCGATCGGTAATCCGGCGCGTATTCTAGACTTGCTATAGGACATCCTACAGCACAGCGTCTCCATTTGAGACGACGAGAAGATACGACGCCCATTCGATATTTCGCGAGATATAATATAGATACACGTGCGCGATATTCTGCCCGTATACGTACGACGTATCGATACAGAAACGGTAGTGGATAGGTAGAAAGAGGTACGGGGGGGAATATGATGCGCTCCTATCCAGATATGTGAACGACGCAGATATAATACAGGTACGTACCTATATACGGGATGCCCAAGTCCGGGGGATTCTCTGCCGCGGACGTCTGCTTCACGATAAGATACGGCGCGCAGCTCCGGCCGGAGATCTCTCGGTTTTGCAGAAAATTCGCGGACCCCCTTTATCGGGTTTCCTGATAGCGTTCCTTTTTTCCTTACGGGATGGCGGCGCGGGGCGGGGACGAGAATCGGAGGGGGAGGAAAAAAGGAAGTTGAAGTCCACGCCGGAGTGGATATCGACATTTGGTTCCGTATAAACGGTTCGAATCAGATTAGAAGCCCGATCGCTGGATGCCAGCAGCGACTTCGATATAATCAAAACGAATTTTCGACGATTCTCTTGATAGTTACGATGTAATAACTGTCGCTAGCATAAGTTGTCTCAAGCATCAGAACTTATAAGGCTGATGTTGAGAAAAATTGTGGAAATGTTGGAAGACTCTGTCGATGACGATGGAAATATTGCTGATGACATATAATAAAAGATTAGTCACTGGTGTTAATTTTATTATCAATCATAAAAGCTTTTTTTTACATTTTTTTAATTATTACTAAATTGCAAACGTAATTGTGACATAATCGGAATGCGAAGATTGCCCAATTCTTTCATAACGTACGGCAAAAAGAATCGTCAGCTTTACCTGTGAGATGGGCTGTGGCGAGGATCGGCGGAATTTAAACGTTATGTCGGAAAGATTTCGGATTAGATACCGCTTGCATCCTGCGGCGCGTCTATCGGCCCTTCGACAACCGACGTTGAACAAAACAGCAATCAATAAAGACGAAGTTAGTATCCGTACGGCGGATTCCTTCAATCAAATTAGGAACATCAAAGTACCCAGCAAGGCGAAGGAAAAGGACGAAAGGACGGAAAGGTGGACGAGAGATCTTGTGCAGGGTGGAGGTCGACATTCCTCGAAGGGTGGCTGCCAGGAATTAGCCTCTATCTCCAGAATCCGAACCCCCGAGACAAAGAGCCATCCTCCGTCTCCTCGTCTTTCCAACCCCCTGGCTCTTTTCGTCATCTTCTTCAACTCGTGTACCCGAGCATCCTTGTGCTTCCTGATATCAGCTCGCTTAAGGAATCGTCTTGGGCGTGGTCATCGAATCGAGTTCCAATAATTTGCCACCGAAATGCTAAACCATCTTACGAGATAAAACGTTACAACAATCTCTAAATTTTATCATTCGCGATATAAAGAGTGTTATATATATTTATATTATTGATTTTTAGGCAGAGTAGAAAAATATATGTTGCATATATTCATATAAGAATTATGATAAATATAAGATATAAAATTTGTATTAGAAAGTATTTAAAGAAATTGGAAATTATTTTTAATGATCGTCGAAAGAAAACTCGCATACACGTCATAATTTTCGCGCGATACGATTTCTCGCAAAAGGAAAACGCGCGCACGATATTATCTCGTAATTACGCGGCGTGCAATAATCAGAATGAAAACCTCCCGGTCTGTTTGATGTCTCGGCACACATGGTGCGTGGCCGGTTGATGAGCCGCGAGTCATATGCGCACGTAAAAATCTGGCGAATCGCCGTTTTCCGTGCGGTATGTGGCGCGTGTCGTTATTATACATTTATTTATTATAATGCCGCGATTTCCCGCACGCCTTAGGCGAAGGAAAATTGCTGTGCAAGTATAATTGACGAACGTTATCTATAATGAAGTTTATATTATCCTTTGGCTATGAGGTCACATTTAGTAAAAGTAGTTTAATAACAGTAATAGGTAGAGTAATAATTGCAGCTGCAATAATAGGAATAGTGGCAGTGGAAATAACAGCAGTTACAATTAATACGTCGGAAACTTCATACGATGTTATGCGAATCTTACACGTTGCGAAAGATAACAGGAAAAAAGGAATGTGTGTTGATTTAATTTATTCAACTATAAACAAGTAACGCAATTATAAAATTGCACGCTTTCCAAGTGATTAAAGGATAGATGTTATAATACGTTTCATCGTAATTGAATACTACAACGTGTATTTAAACGCGACGTAATGACAGCAATAAAATGAACAAGCAATTTTCTGCTATCTCTTAGATAACGCGAAATGAAACATCTCGGAAAATCCCTCGTTCGAATAAACGCGAACACTTCGAAAGGGAGTCTTAACTCGCAAGCGGGCAAATCTCCCTCAATCGCTGTTCTCTCGCGCCCAACGAACGCAGCAGTCTTCTCGAGCACATCGCCATCGTAGAATGCTGCTCTCGATCGCACGATCGGAAGTTCCAAAAATCGTGTAAACGACCGCTCCTCGCTACGATCTCGGGGTGGAATGTCGTTGCGCCGGGGGTGAAAAGATTTGACGCGTAGACAATGGCCGTTGCATCTTGGAGCGATACGACGGGAAGAGGAGGTAGTGAGGGGGTCCTGGTAGTTGCAAAGAAACGGGGTGACGGCAGGAAGGGGAGGGAAAGGGAGCTTGCGCAAGCGCCCCCAGGAAAGTGGCGGCATAAGCGGTCGCACGGGAGAAACCACCCCGGCTCGGCGGTGGTGCGGCTGGTGAGCTCGAGACGAACGTCTAAGAGAAAGAAAGAAGGAGAGCGGCGGTAGGGAGGCAGTGAAAGACGGGGGCGAGTAGGGGGATGTAAATGCCCCCGTGATGTATCGGATCGATGCGGCAGCATCCAGACATCCCCCGCCTTACTACGCGACCTAAAAACGTTCTCCGAGGCAGGAATGAGTTACGGCTATCCTTTTCCTTTCATCGTAATTTCGTGCCAGACAACTAGTCTTACTCGGCTGCGAGAAATTCAAGATGTTCGCTACAGTGAGTCACTATAGAATAACGATCAGATCAAATAAATACCAATTTTTCTGAATGTTAATCTGAATATTTGAAGAATTTTTAAAATTAAAAAAGAAAATTTAGTTTTGATTTGTATAACATTGACATAAATGATGTTAATGGTGTTAGCACTCATAAATTAAATGTATGTATATAAATTTTATTTCAAATCTTCTGCAATTATTTTCTGCTTCTCATTAAATATTATCAAGCGTATATACCGAGCGATCGACCGGCGCAGTGCCGCGCACGAGACTTGTAATAACCGCGTTTAAGCCCGCGATGATACTGCCGAGTATCGTTAGAGAAAGTTCTCGTCGCAGTTTCGAGATTTCCTCGTTTGCCGAACTTTTTTGTACCGAATCTCGACAACCGCCGCGCCGGTCCCATCTCACCCGCGTCGGGCAGTACATAGCCCGGGCCACATACACGCGGTACAGCCCCTGGACTGTACGTCTCGAGGTAAGTTTACGGATAGATACATTTTCTGCGAGCCAGAAGCGCGGCGGCAAGCGAAGTTACTCCGGGAATTGCGGGCGAGGCGACGATGTTCGTGCTTTTACTTGCCGACAACTTTTCTGCGACCGGAGGGACGGTTCTCTCGCGCGCAAAAGCCCCCGGAACACCATCGACGGGAACCGACGTATATGCTATTAATGAACATGTGTGAACCACCATCTTGCGCGCTGTGCAGTTTTCACGGTACTTCCTGGATGACTTTTAGGTTTACGATTTGCTCCTTAGCTTATACAACGTGCCCCTGTCGTAGATCTTTGAGAAACTATTATGTTCTAAAAGGTAGCTTTCCATATTATATCCTAGATTACTATGTTGGAATTAAATCTTTTGCAAATATTTCATAAGATATCAAAAGGTAAATATTTTTCTAATTTGTATTATCTTTGAGAAGACATTTATAATAAGATTTAAGAATTTATAGCTAAAGATATGTATTATATGAGAATGTATTGTGATGAAATTAGAGAAATCTCATATGATTTTACTTGTGAAACACACGACAACGTTACTCAGTCCGCACGAGCTTAATTCACACCGTAGATTTTATTGGAGTCGATTATTCGTTTCGTCGCACGTTATCAACGCGGAATTAAAAAGTACAATCGTGCCACGCGCGCGTCATGTTTCAGTGCTGAAAAACGCCGCAGCCATCGATCGCGCGTGCACTTACCGATTCTCGCGCGTACACAGATCTACATTTATTGATAACGCTGACGTTGAACGCAATAAAGCAGCGGTAATTGCTGAGTTAACTTATGGCTGCGTCTGCTCATTAACACCCGGCGATGCGGCTACTTTAATTAGCAAGCCGAAGGTGCCCCGCCGCGCCGCGCGCACGTTCCGTATAAAAGTCGGCCTTAATGGATGACCGCGATAGCGTTTAGCAGATGCATTTTCATACGGCCGCCGGCAATGACGTACTTACATCCGGATGTGCATCAGCAACGGAGTAGAAGATGCGTATGGTACACTTGGGCGCGAAGCGCGCGACGGGGAAGGAGAAGGCGATTTTATCGAATCTTGAAGCACGCATTAAGACCGTTTGTTCTCTGATAATTAGGGGAAAATCCGCGCTTACTGGGTATGGCAGCGTAAAATGGAAAATAATTACTGTGGTAAATATTAAAGACCCCTTTAAATACGCCATTCGTTGCGTTTACTATACCACTGCATCGTAATCGTATACGTATATTATGTAGATATGCAGCATGAAGATTAATATCAACATTTAAAAGACAAATATCGTGTCTTTTAGATTCGATCAAATTTTTAGTAGCACGTTTCATAATGGAATAAATCTTCTGGGAAAGGTATTTTTAAATTTATTCTAACGCTATCTTTCTCAAATCTTTGAATTAAATTATGGCTTATAAGTTATTCCTTTTAAAAAACTTATTTAATATTTTAACAGGATAATGAGACTCGTTATTTGGGTTGTTAAATTGTAATAATAATCTATGTTCGT
Source organism: Temnothorax curvispinosus (assembly GCF_003070985.1). Taxonomy (NCBI): domain Eukaryota; kingdom Metazoa; phylum Arthropoda; class Insecta; order Hymenoptera; family Formicidae; genus Temnothorax; species Temnothorax curvispinosus. The sequence goes on from NW_020225678.1 coordinate 25,880, forward strand.
GTTGTTTAATAATACTTAAGGATGAAAATGAATGGAAACATGTACACAAAATAATTAAAACATTACATAAAAAAGCAAAAAAAATTTGTAGCACACCGTAGTTTTGCTGATTTATTCGTGTTTTTTTTCTTCGACACAATCGGCTGATGGTGGTCACTTATATGAGTTGCGAGTAGAGGTTGAGCATTCTCTAGCGGAAAATTAAAGAGGCGCGAGTGCTGATGAGCAGGGGCTTCTGCATATTAGCGACGAACAAGAAAAAAAGTGAAGTAAACTCACACCAACGCACACGTAATATCATGCATCCGCTGTTAATGCATTTTTATGCAGGTGTAACCGACACTCACTCGTGTTCGAAGAAAATAATAACTTGATGGCGATAAGGACCAATATGCAAACGGTGAAAACAATAGTGTAGTAGAAATCTGCTCATGATTATTTATGATTAGACAAGATACGAGCAACCACATCGGTGCAAGCGATAATTTTGTCGAAATTATTTGTTGCCTTATCAATGTGTGATCGAACCGCGATCTCTCATTCAGCGCGAAACGCGTTATGTAGAAACGGCGCACAATTGCGGAAAATTAAAGGGAAATACGGTAGATAGGCGATCTCGATTATACCAGCGCTAAATATAGAAGCCGACCGCGCCAAAGATATTTAATTAATGTATATGCAATATTCTTCGCGGCGGTGCAAAAAAAATTTGCGTGCTTTCGCGAAGCAACGCCCATGAGATTCCCGCGTTTCCTCGCCGATGGCTGACGGCGTATCTGATAAATTCTCCTCACTTCGAGATACGATCTAGAAGGAAGGGAGAATTGATAAGTTCTCATTAAATACGAATATTTAAATCTTCAACGCGGAAGTTTGTCTGTTGCAGGTGACACATGTCTTCTCTTAGCAATTTAGGGATGATATTATCAAATGTACTTTTATTATATATTCATTTAATCGTGAACTAAATGAACGAGCTTATCTAAAAATAAAGAATTTGTATTGCATTATCTATATTAGATTGGAATATTTTACTAACTAAATTATTATCTCCTTAATTTTTTGTTTGAGTATTAAGAGAGAAAATGAGGAAATGGAAATAGATACGCCTATATTTGACTGATAAGAAGCACTTATAACACATTCGAGAATCTTAAGTGGCCAAAACCATCCCTGTTTCGCTCACGCGATCTTTCAGTTAGCATCAGCACCCCCGGTGTTCGCGGTGATTGGCAGAGTATCTGCTGCAAACACGCAAAGCAAACTATGAAATATATAGTAGAGTTAATTTTGTGTTGACCACAAGGTATGTAGTACTAATAACATATATTAATGCTATTAACTAAAGAGAATTACTTAAGTAATATATATATACATTGCGTCTTTTCGTAGATATTTGTATCGTCATATATTTTTTATTAAAAATACTATAGAGTTTATTCTTGAATTTTCTATTTCTTTAGCGTTCAGATAAACGTTTTCGTATGAGGGAAGCGCACGTTATCGTTTCAATGCAAACCATCTAACGAACCATTGATTCATTCTGCTCCCAGAGCATTCATCCTAAACGGATTTGGCTTCATTAACCACCCGTGGACCCACCCCTATTGCAACCCCCACAATTTTCTCCGACGTAGCGAGCACGACGTCCTCTCGCATCGTAACTATGGCAACAATACGAAAGGCAACCGGAATTAGAACTGACGCGAGGAAAGGTCGCGCTCCTCAAAGCATGATCAAGCTTAATCAATAAACTGATAGGTTTTATTTTACAATTAGATAATTTTTGAAAAATAAATCATACACAGAAATATATATCAACAATAATAATGCTTTTTACAAGGATAATTTAATTCAATATTTTTACATCTTAAAGTAGAATTACCACATTAAACTGATTGATGTGTAAGAGGAGTGTACAGTGAATCACGCCTCATAGGGAATATCAACCAATCGAGTGTCTCGAAAGGAACTCCCTTTATAATTTAAATTACAAAAGGGAAGGGTGCGATTCACCCTTCAAAAGGGTCGCGCGTGCACATGCGCGAGACGTATGTAAAATAGAGGGTTCCTGTTGGCCAATAAGCTCGCTTGAGAACGTAAAGGATTGCGTACGCTGAGATGCGCAGAGTTTATATAAAGGGTGATTTTAAATAAGAATTTCAACAAGAAGTTTCTGTAATGATTTATATAACAGTGTTAATTTACTTTCTGTTTATACGAGTCTTTTATCATCGATTAATTCTGCATTAAAGAATTTACAGTAAATAAAATTGATTAAATATGCAAAATTACCAAATTTGCAGATAGAAAAATACCGTGCTTTAATATTAATTAATATAATAATTATATTTTTGTAAGAGATCATGATATATACGAAGTAACTAGATATCAATTATTGACATATAAAGCTTGTTCAAGTTTAATCGCATGCGCATCACCTGAACAGACGCGTCAGCCAACCAAGAAGCTAGAGATCGCTTTTTAATTCCTATCAAGGTAGGGCGAGAATCGCGACCCTTCCTTGCAAAGGGTTGCACACGCACATGCGCGGCACGCATGCAAAACGGGTAGGACGGGGTGAGGCAGCCAATGACGTGGCTTTAAAGTTAATTCCAGTCCGTCCCTCGTCGACCATCGCAACCACTCTGGAATAAGGCCGATCCGGAAGGCTCACCCTTATCGGGAGGGAGCAGGCAGTGGGACTTAAAAAATGATCCATCGCTACCACCAATCACGCGGCGGGTGGTAGCGAGTCCCTCTCTGATTGAGACGAGCTTGCAGCGCGTCTGGAAAACGATCTACCCGGTGCGGAACCGCGGGGAGGGAAAAGTGTTAGCCATAAAGCACGACCATATATCAGCCCGAGAAATATTATCGTGTGCACAGTCGATACTGCGTATACTCTACGCGTCTGCGAAAAAAGGAATCTTCGCCTACAGTTACTCGCCCGTCCATCGCGCGACATGTTGAAATAATTTTGAATCTTATATATACATTTCTTTAGAGTATTAGTCTTAGACATATATTTTAAACGGAGTTAACATTTTGACTGATAAATTGATGAGAACACCGTTTTAGTTTACTTTGTATGATTAGGTGTTTTTGAAAATTATATTAAATATTTAATTTATGATATTCAATATGCTTACACCTAGATAAATTGGTCGAATGAGAGAACATAAACAATGTGGTGTTCTCGTACACGATCTGCCAAAACAACCGATAAGCCGATATCCCATGGTCTCTAGAACCGAAGGGTCTAAGCACGAAAATCGAAACATTCTCTTATCTAGGAAGCTTAAAAGCTCTGTTCTAAAGTAAGGTGCAGGTTCCCCTCATAAGATCCTCTTAACGTCTCCGGATTATCAACGGCATTTGATTAACAGTAATCTGATAAAGCGGATATGAAGAATATAAAATTTAAAATGTCTTTCACGCTTTTTGACGTGTTGATGAAATGGAGATAAAATATTGAAGAAATATATTTCGCAATAAAAAATATGCAGTATGTGTGTTTTTAAATGACATATTTTTATTAATAGAAAACGAGAAAGCTCTACAATGATGCTTCCATAGTGTAAAATAAGAAGAAGAATTAGTTTCTATACAAAAGGATTACGGCATATCGATAAGATAAGAAATTCCCATTTTCAGGTGTATTATTCGATTATTCGTTAGAAATAAAAACGTCATTAACGTCCACGACGACGGGCACAACGCAAAGGCCCGCGCGATGCCAAGCGGAAGGCAAAGCGAGCAACAAAATAAAAGCTACTGCGGAGCCGGCTGGCGTTATAGACATGCTCGCGCCTCCGTCTCCTCGCCGCCTCCGCGTTTACTCGCTGCGGGGTAGTTGGCGTCCATTCCTTCTTTCTTTTAATCTTACTTTTCCCGCAAACGGGCAGCCAGGCGTTAATTCAACGGCATTGATTGCCACACGGCAATCCCCCACCGATTCTGTGCGAACGACCGAGAAAAAGAGAGAAAGAGAGAGAGAGAGAGGAAAAAGAGAATGAGAGGGTGAGATCACCCCTCCGCTCCTTGCTCCTCCAGGCACTGTGCCTGGTAAGGAACGACGCTTCTCCTCCCTTCTCCGCGTCTTCTTCGATCCCCAGCACTCGTTTCCTCGGCTACATTCTCTTACTCGGCTACCCGGCTACTCCTTCGAGTCACGATGGGAATGCTTATTTCCAGGCTCCGATCACGGATCTTAATATCGCGATAGGGATTCGGCGACAGTGCCGAATTTGCGTTTCTAACGCATCGAGATATTTTATCTGCACAAGCTAGCTTATTTTCTACTTCTACCTTTTCCCAATTTCTTTGTCTTAATCGTTTCATCTTTTTTTAGATAAATGTTTTACAAACTGTCGACATTGATATAAAAATAAAAATATGTTTGTCGAGAACTATAATACGAAGGACAGACACTAAAACGCCGAAAATGAACGAGGTATAGACGCGGTCTACCAGGTGGTTTTAATATCACGCGTAATAAGGAGGTTGAGCGGCAACTTTATGACGATGGGCGAGCCCCGGCGCTCTCGTTCGATGCAAACGATCGAGATAAATGGTCCAAAGGGTGTGGACTCGAGATGGACGAGAGTGTCCCTGGGGTTGCCGGCAGGAACATCGGGGGAGACACAAAGAGAGGGAGAAGAGACGTTGGGAGAAGGTAGGGGTCGAGTGCCCGGGGTCAATCTATAATAAAGCTGGCGTTATCTCGACCGGCTAGCGTGAACGAAGGCTAGAGGCTCGTAAAAAAAAGGGAGAACGCTGCTTAAGAACGGATTACGGGAATGAAATCGGAGAACCGATGTTCGCAGCCGGAGTATCCTGCAGCGTCAACTTTGAGGGATGCCTGCGCCGCGATTAAAAGTAAAGGCAAAGCGTATTACTAAACGAAGGAAAAATGGAAATATGAGACACCCCATTTTATATTTGATTGACGTAAAATTTATGCGTTTAATCTTATAGAGATATATGTTGTTGCAATAAAGTCCCTTTAATACGCGGAAAGAACGGTTTTGCTGAAATATTTAAAAATTTAGCTAGATACAGATCTGAAAATAATTTTGTTGTCACTATCAAAATAATTATAGTAGGTCGCTGAAGCTTTGAGTGTTCTACATAATTATTTTGATGGTGCAACAAAATTATTTTCAGACCTATATCTAGCTAAATTTTTAGATACTTCAGCAAAACTGTTCTTCCCGTATATATAATAATCCTTTTGATAATTCTTTTACTGCTTAAATATAGGTACATATCTTTAACTTGTCGAAGACTGCTTCAATTCGTTATGTAAGTCGAAGCGTAACTAAATGGCTTTTACGTAGAACCATGCACACACAATAACGAATGATTCTTGTATGACTTTTCCATCAGGTTTGCCATAATCATCGTTATTCCGAACGATTAAGTGCAGTTGTTAGCAATAGGTAATCCAGTACAATCGTCGGACGTTGGAGATACCGAGGGGAAAAATCGGAAAAATCTCGAAACCGCAAAATGCACGCGCGAAACAGATCGTAACCAGTCGCCAACGTGAAGTTTATTTTCGCAAGGCACTTCTAAATAAAGTAGATTCCAATCTCACGGAGTAAAGTACTCGAGGGTAATTTCAGCAATTACGAATCAATAACTGTATGCAGTGCGCATATCTAATCATTGTAGCGAAACGGAAATTACGCATTCATATTTCGTAGGGTGCGCTTACAACCCTTCGCAGGGATAGGAACTTGCTCGGATATATCAGATCCATTATTACGTTACGCGGAAGAATCACCTGTCGGCCTACCTGTTACCCGAGCTAACGCGCGTGAAACTCATTATAATGCATAAGGGGCGCACCGACTAACCCTTTATGCTAATGCCGCCGAGGTAGATGTTACACTGGGGTGATTTTTATCGCGTATTTTAAGGCTCATTTACTTAATAAGCCGCACAATATGCGCGTTTAGGCTACCATTTGCGCTCGAAAATGATCGCCATAATATTGTGACACGCGATGACAATTCGCCCATTAGTAACTCCATCGCTATTATACACTAATTTCTCTTGTTTACACAAAATATTAGATTATATTACCATACAATGCGTAATTATCGCACTAATAGCGTGTAACTAGCGTATATTTGACGTATTCTAATCTATCATAAATTTAAATTATATATTCAATGCTCTCGTAAATTTATAAAAATAGTCTATTAATCTTTTATAGCTGATATTCTAAACGCATCCAAACTTAAAATCACGCTTTTACGTCGCATAATAAATTTAATGGCAAACTTCAGTTCGAGTTTGAGAGACGAACCGACGAACGTGGAAATCTTCTTCCGTGATATTCGGTCGTAATTTCAGTTATTACAGTTATACTTCGGCACATACCGTCCTACGCTTCTTGCGGAATCCATAATAACCGACCCCCGCAGCAAACAATACAAAAATTATGTTCACGAGAGTTCCGCAGGAGTTTTGCAATCTTTCCCCGTAGTTTCATCTCGAAGCGTGCGAGAGCCCGTCGTTTATTCGAGACACATGACGAGCGCGGTTTTGCGCGGGTATATATTGGTAAGGTGTATACATACGTGTATCTGTGTGTCTAACTAGCTGTGTGCGCACAGGACTGTAAAAATATATCTCGAACTTACGCCCGGTAACTTTCTCGATTTAGAAATGATTTGCGAGCATTGAGAAGAAGTAGCAATTTCTTCGTGCCGGGCGCAGGATGCCGACGTTCGTTGCTCGCTTATTAGCTCTTAATCTGTTGACGTTTTTGCATTTTATCGATAATTTTTTGGATAAACGCGAAACATTTTAGTTATTGCGTTTCTTCAATGCAAGTTGACGTTAATTTATTCCAGCATGAACAGTGCTCGCGTAGGGATGCAGTAACATGAATCGTGATACTTCTGCAATTTAGAGGATTAGTCTGTTTCTTCTACGTTTCTACGTATTTGTAATTACAAGTATTTCGATATATTAGATGAAATAACTTAATAATTTATAAATGAAATAGTTAATTGATAAAAGTCATAAATATAAATAGATAATTTATAAGTAAAATATATAAATAAAAGTTTGATAGCTTATATATTATAATTTATAAAAAAAATTTATAAATAAATAAAAGTTAGATAGCTTATAAAAAATTTCAAGGATCAGGATGATTTAAAACTGCGTTTGATCAAGGAAACAGGACACGCGAGAATTTTCTATTGCTTAATAATACGACGCTTTTAGGTCTATCTCACGGGCGCAGATGTATACAGGCTGCAGTCGTCGATGGCGCAGCTACGTCATAAAGAGTGCTCACACCCCTATCGTAACCGGAGTTCTTGTGATCTCGCGCCCTCGAGGAGGTTTCTTTTAATTAAACTGCTCCCACCTTTCCGCCTAGTTATCCCGCCTTTTCCGGCAAAAACGGGGATTCTCGAGAGACATAACAACCGGCAGGAACGCGTTATCAGTGCTCACCAGCGATCCGAGCACTTCCCCCCCCCCCCAGCCAGTTTTCATCCCTTCTGACGCAGATCCGACTCTGGCTTTGTTAAAACTCACTTCCAGCCTGTTAACGATGACACATCCTATCGTCAGGATGTAATAACGTAATATCGTAATGTGTTCGAAAATAGAGACTGGAAGAGGATTAAGAGTTTTAAGGATTGTAATTTTTTGTGAAGTTCAGAGATTCGATCGATCGTGATAATTTATATTTCACAATTAATAAATTCCAAATATTTTTGTAACTGAAATCAATCTCCAAATCTTCGTTTGTTTCTAAGAACGTAATATTTTGATGATAGTCGGATTGCATACTGCTTGCATTAAGTAACGTCCATCGATCCATTCTTATCTGTTACGCGAAGATATAAGCGAAGTCTCACGTGACTCACGTTTCTCGGCGGAAATAAAAGGGATCAAACGCGACGGTATAGATGAGGACAAAGTTACGAAGCTACGGGTGTCATGCTGCACGCTCATAATCCCGAGCAATGTTTCGCCGCACCTTCGTACCTTTGCTCTCGCTTTCTTCCTTTCCTCCTCCTAAGCGAAATTACTTATAATATCTGTCAGCGGACAGACACGGCCGATGGCGCCGTTACCATCGTGCTACAGCAATTCCTTGGAGAAATGCCCTCTTTATTATCTATCAGAAGCAATCTACTGAACACTTTCCTCTTTGCTCGTTTTTTTCCTTTCGTTTTCCGTTTGTCGTTTCTTCTATCTTCTCCGCCGTTTTCGCCTCGGGCTTAAAAATCCAAAGCTAATTCCATATAGCAAGCGTTGCTTACGTTCGTTACAATTCGCCGAAACTGTGGCTATGGCTAGTAAACGATTTTTTCAAAGGTAGCTCTTTGTGAAGCAATTGATTTGTTATTGACTGATTACTTTTGGTCAATTGATTGATATCTCTTCTACATCGAAATAAATACTACAGCTGATGTTACACAGTAAAATTGCAATGTTTCTAATTGTACATTAAAAAAAAAACAGGATTTTGTGTAAATATTTATTTTTCATGTAATTATTGTTATATGATATATAATAATATAATTCTATTGTATTTTGTCACAAACATTTATTTTATTTAGTAATTTATCTTCTAGTTAGCAAGGATTCGATATATTTGCACTGACGTTGTAAATGCAATTTAGCACCGCGTCGCCGTGCAGTCTTAAGCCAGTTTCACGATGAGTATGTAAAGATTGTGGCATTAAACGCGATTGGTTCCAACTGCAGCAAATCTTCCCGCGCTATAATACGACCGATCGACAAAGAAATCGGGCCATATCGGATCGCTCGGCGTGCGGCTCCGGAGTTGACGGCTTTTCAGGTTCACTAGGAATGCCTTGAACGTCCCGGCGTATAAACCGGCCGGCTAATTTAGACCGACTGTCCCGTGAAATTACCGGGGCTCGCGAGTAATGAGAGGGTGAATGGTGAGGGATAGGCCAACCCTTGGACAGTGGCCGGCTAATCACGGCCGCTCGTTAGCGAATTGAATGCGCCGCCAGTCGTATCGGCGGGTAGAAAGTCAAAGAGAGTTCTTTTCTGCTTTAAAAAGAACCTCGGCCATTGCCGTGGTCGTCTCTCAAAACTCGGCACGTTTCGCAATCGCCATCACGACAGCGAATCTCCCAGGAAACAGTCTGAAACAATTTTATTTCACGGGATTCTCGATTGACATCTGTAGCGCAACAATAATGACGTCTTGTTATATCGCAGCAAACCATTTACGTATAAATCTTTTGAATGTCATTTCGACATATACAATTAATGGAAAAGTAGATGAATATGCGATTTAATGAACGTTTTTTTAAAACTTTGAACTTTCTATAATTGAGATTATTAAATATAAAGATGTGTAGTAGAATATATATTACATTATTCGAAAAATGGAGAGGAATATATTTAAATAATAATATTTCTTCTCGCCTAATGGCATATTGTTTCTCGCTAATCGAAAATTCGAACGAGTCCCACGGTAAATACCGTGGGATTTACGGAGGAATTGTACAATGCATCGATTGTCGCTAACTTAATGGACACCCTATATTTGCTCATTAACGAACCCTCTGTCGCGAATCCGGAGCGCTTCCACCAACACGAAGGCCAACGCTGACAGACGAGAAGGTTGCTGAGAAGAATAAGGAGAAGAAGGTGAATCCAGACGGTAGATGGAGATGGGAGGTAGAAAAGGAAGAAGAAGAAAGACGGGTCCCTCGTTACAACTTCTGCGAGGAGAGAAGCAATACGTCCAGCTTTCTAGCGACACAAATTACGTTTTCGAAACTAGCAAGCAGTCGTAAAATATCGCTCGCGGCGTTTTAAATCGCAATTCAATAAGAAAACGAGCTGCGGCTAATTAATCCGCGCGACTATCAATGATTTTGAATTTTTCTCTACAATCGGCGCGATCAATTGATAATTAAGTCTGTCACATTTAAAATTTCCTAGCTTCGTCGAATCTATTGCTAATTTCTTGAGGATGGTAAATGTTCATGCTTGTATTATCGTCATTTTTCGGCAACAAAATTAAATTCTAGATTTTTGTTTGTCGCAGTAAGTTTCTTTGGCGATCTTGTAGACAAGTTTTCGACACCGCAAACATCATTCTTCTTGCTACCGTGATCACGAGTATCAGATGGCGGCGCTATTATAAAGAGAGAAAGAAAAATCGGATTCGCGATTTCTTATCAACAAAGTACTCTGTCAATTTTGTTGTTCATCTCATTCTTTCTTCTCCATTTTTTCTCCTTATCGACTGTTTCACTGTTTCATGAATATTTATTATATCTTATGTAGAGCAATTCAAATGAAATGTAAGGAAGAGAGTGGGTGCAGGAATCACATCCGAATGAACGCATTCAGTTTGATATCTCGTTGATCTTTTGTCTAATCCTACAAGTTTTTACTTCCACGGCCGATTCACTGTAGTTCTTCTTCGGTAGCGTATAACGTTTGGTATTTAATTAACAACGAAATTATCAATGGTGCTGCTCGAATTTCGCACAGTAATAATTGAGAGAGAAAAAGAAGGAGAAGGTATTTTAAATTCTTTGAGGAACTTGCTACGAAATATTCCAGATGCTCATATAAAAAAAAATATCTTTAATATGAATGTAAAATTATATGTAAATTGATTCAATCCTTAACTCATTCGTCTCATTCCTTGTCTGCAAAAGAAGCAAGCATGAGCTGTTAAAAAGAAAGAAAGAGAAAACCCATGCGACAGTTTGGAATTGATACAAAAGAGTTTCTAGCCAGCTCCTCCTCGCGTTTTTCTCGTTTTCCGCGTGTGGTGAAACAGTAACGTTTAAAGCGTCAGGCAGCCCGCCGCCGCCACCTCCTCCGCTGGGAGGAGGGTGGACGAGGACCTCGCCAAATATTTGGTTAGTCTTTGATGGGCTTCGGGAAAGGACAAGGAAGGTACCAGCAGCGTGGCGCGAGAGGAGGATCCGTGCAGAAGAAACGAAAAGGTAAGGAATGAAAAGGAGGGGAAGAAGATCCGAAAAGAGGGATGAGGGAAGAGGATATAGGAGGAGATGGAGGCGCGTGCTAAGGTCCACGAACGGAGCGGCGGATGAGCCGTAAGAGCCGGAGAATGCCGGGCATTTTTATTGGTTCCAGCTTTGGCTCTCCTTGAAACTCGGGAAGCCGATCAGCCGGACAGAAGGATCGTTGAATCTGATCTTATATGTGCGTATATCCCCCTTCTCCCTCGGACATGGTCTGCGCAAAGGTGAAGGAAGATTTTGGCATGTATATCGCTTATCGACGATTGTCCCGTAGAATTTAGACACTTAAAATAATTGAATCAGAAAGTTTATTAGATATAAGTCCGTTCAATAAAACTTAATATAAATGCATACTTTTTCTTATATTTTTACATATAATATTTTTATTACATTAATATACTTTTATTTTTAATGTATAAGTATATAAATTTTTAGAACTATGTTTAATATCGTAAGTCAAGTTTCGCACGGTTTCAAAACCGTAGGATGGATTTCGCTAGAACTTTTACAATCAAGTTCCGACTGGCCACTGGGGGTATGGGAAAACTTCATTCGCGATACACATTTTCGCGATGTTCATTCGCGATGGCGAAGCATCGTGGACGCGATTCTATAAAAATACACGGTTTTACCTCGGAGGTATATCACCCCGCTGCCTATATTCCCACCGCTCGCTATCCCCCGCTGTACAATAACATCCCGCTCTTTCCGCTTTTGTATTTTGTAAGTCAATTCGAAACATGAATCGTATAATAATTCAACGGAGCTAAAGAAAACACGACGGATATTATTCGTCCCACCTAGTCCACCCCTCGAACGGACTCCATATTTATGGGAACGCGGGGGTAGTTTGCGGAACGGTGAATCTTCGCATTTCGTGCGTACATTTTATCGCTTTTAAAACACGGTCGTGGTTATTTTCACTGTAAACGTACAAGATTGGACGGGGGGGGGGGGAGTTCAAGATTTAGAAATAAGGATCAATCTACGCAATAAATGTTCAAAATGTACTAGGTCTGTAATGAAAACTTAAAGTAACCCAACGTTTTAGTTGTAATTGAATGAAATAAAATGAATAAGCAAAATGGGCAAATTACGTTTTAATTAATAAATTAACGTTTCAACTTAATTGACAGTTTCTAAAATCGTGTTTATCTTAAATAAGCGCGATGGCTTAAAAAAAAATGTAAAACGAGGGAAAGCTGCTGGTAAAAGATACTCTCTTGATCTTTTGCCTAAAATTTTACCGGGCATGGAATAATGTATGTAGTTCGCCATAGAAGCGAACTAGTTGCAATTCCAATGAGAAAACTGAGTGCTATGTGAGCTTCGTATCTCGACGGATTTCTGTCTTCTCGCCTCTCATACATATTGTGATTACTTCTCAAGGAAGAGAGGAGAAAGCGCGAAGAGAGGCAGCACACATATATATACGCTCACATTTACTGAAGGAACGGTATAACGAAGATGCATGTTTCTCTACAAACATGGCTATAAAGGTGTAAGGGAAAAGAATTTGTAATTTAGGTAATATATATCTTTGCGTAGAAAAATTGTGGCGCGAGAGATTTCTAAATGCCCGGACAAACATATGTTGCGCCGTTTCTCTAATAAAATTGCTCGCGTATAATCTTTAATCTTTAGCAAAACGAAAGTTTTGAGAATGAATAGTCGTTTCACAACTGGAGCGAGATTAAAGTAGAGTCTAAAAATGGCGGGTTCGCGCCGTGATCGATCGGTGACGATAACGAATCGTTTCGTAGTACGTACAGCAACAACGATCTTATCGATGAAGTTTCCATTTCCGTTTACTCCGCCGTTTTCTCGCGGTGGTCCGGTCCGTCGGTTCGAGTTTTCCCTATTCCCGTTTTCTCGATCCTGTCCCTCTTTCCCTCTCCGTCCTTCCCATTCCGGCTCGCTCCGGCATTCTCCTTTCTCCCTCGCTCGATATCCGGACCGATGCTAAATAGCAGAAACATAATTCCGTGAGTGCGAGGAAATTGCTTTATCGCGCGGAATAATGGTCCGTATTCACGTGTAGCCCTCATAAGTCTCTTCCCCGATACTTGCACTTTTCGGAGATTGCACGTGACCGGGCCGCTGCCGAACCGCCCACGCATCCTCTTTGCATCGTTCGTCGCATGAATGCGCTGTTCCAAGTTGAACTATACTATGGCAATGCATCGGAAAGCAGGGTACGCTGAATAGTCACGAATCGTACGTGACAGCTCCGCCGCGCCGCACGCGCTACATCCGTTCTGACAAATGTGGAAAATCAATACTTCGGCCGTAACATATTGCTCTATATGTGTAGTTGCGAATTTCGAATACTTGAAACTGTTAAATTTAAACTATTATATTTAGTAGTTTAGGATTGTTACTGGAAAATTAACATTTCCGATTATATACATTTTTCATAATTATAGAAGAAATATTCTCCATTAGATAAAGTAATCTAATGGCGAAACAATTATAGCAGAAATTGATAATATCTCCGCTCAATTGAAACTGTTATATAATTAAATGAAAGAATGTTCAAATGGAAAGCTCAGAATTATATTAATGATACCATATTGGCGGCCAGTCTATCATATTTTAGTTTTTAATTAAAAACGTAAGAAAGTTACTGCCATTGAATATAAAAGCTTATCTAATTATTTAATTATCAATTATTTATATAACAAATAACAAAGCAAAGATATAAAGTTATGAACACGTAAATTAGTTTAAAACAATTCAAATATTGTTATTTAATTTTCATTAAAAATATTCTTCTAAAGTTAATACCATTGCAGTAACAATACATTGGCTCATACGCCATATAAGTCATATGACATATTTTATCCGGCTACTGCGCCGAAAGATACGTACCTGCAGACAATTTCTTTTGCGCTTGGGCCCGCGGGCGAGAAAAATTGTTAAGAGAAATTTTCCTGACTTTAAGTGACGTTGATGTACGAGTGTAACCAAGAGAACGCCTGCAAGAATGTCAGATTCCTTTATTTCCCGCGAAAAGCACAGAAACCAACACTCCAATAGCGGAGAGCGCGATTACGCGATTAAAACATATGAATTATTAAGTCATGCGTAATTTCGATATAAAGTTTGAGCAAAAGCCTCGAACATATAAAGTTTTTGAAAAGTGGACATGAGAGAGAGAGAGAGAGGGGGGAGGGGCTGCTAGTATATAATTAAATGTTCGTAATTTTATAAGTTCTTAGTTTGCTCGTAATGATATATGAGATAAGGACAATGAAATATAAGTTGTAAGATAACTGTAACGGACATTCGGGCGAGTCAGTCGGAATCTGGCAATTATTCCTTCCTTAATTGTGCACTAATTATCTCAACATCAATCGGAGTGCTCGTTTCATGCGACGGGGACCACAGCCTGTAATTCGATTCTATACATCGAACCGCGGCGGATAATTAAAAGCATTGTCAGAGCGGAATACGCGGACAAAGGGACTAGACGCGCACAAAGGGAAAAGACACTCTCGTTTAAGTCCAATCGGTAATTACTAGTCGCTAGTGAAATTTTAATGAAACGCGAACTTATATTGAGGAATGCATTGATCGCGATATGCGATTGGCATGACATAATTGTGAGAATTGAATTTATTGAGTAATTATTGAGCAATGATTAGCTATGACAAATTATATAATATAATATCTAATATATACAAATATGAAACATTGCTCTACAAATTCAATTTATTATTTTGTCTAATTTCTATTTAATAGAGATTCAACATCCAGTAGATAAAAAACAATCATGTTGCTTCATGCGGCGATGATTTGCGGTGATTCCGTCGTCGAATGCGAGTCAGACTTACGTGAACGCGCGACTTTTTATTCGCAGGGGGATGAAAGTCGTGTGTCGTGCGCGGACGGCGAGTGTGCTTGTCGACGGTTCTCTCTGAAAAGAGCGTATAGCGGGGGTGTTGGCAAATACGTAGGACGCATTCAGATCAGCGTCGGCCGGGAACGAACCGAGGGGATCCACCGAACGGGAACGACGACGGAAAAGTAGAAAAGGTTTTTCGGAGCGCGTCAGCAAGAGACATCAGAGGCAAGAGAGGCCGCGCCATTTCTTCCAGTCGAATACAAATCAAATACGTGCGAATGTATCGCGCGTTGTTGCTTTGTACCTCGGCAAGAATCAATGCGAGAGGGACGAAACTTTGTTTCGACAAAGCCAAAACCTCTTCACCGCTTCTACATCCCGCGTAAATAACTAATGAATCCATTCAACTTCGAGTATAGTTATCTTTTCCCGATGTAATTTAATCTGTATGCAATATAAAATTGCGCATTTCTTATTTATAATTCAGTATAATTTTCGTAAACTACTAATAACACATTTTTATTTTGACTATCGCATTCCTTGTTTATAATTTAATACAATTTTAGTCCCATTTAATCCAATTAGTAACATTTTCTGACTATTTATTACACATCAAAGAAAAAGAAGTAACATTTTTCTCCGTTACCGTTTGCGTTTTAGATAATATTATATCTAAGTCTTATAGGTATATACCTTTATGTTCTTGAAATACGAGGAGTCAAATGTTATAAATGTAACGACCTCGGGAGATTCTCGGAGAGCGGCTGGGAAAGCAGAATAAATATTGATACACGTCAAAGGGAACGTCGCGTGTAAATGACATTCCGGGAGGATCGCAAAATGCAGCACGGCGTAATACGCGAGACGGAAAATAGCGGCAATACTCTTGAGTGCCTCGGATGGTGGCCTGGGGGACCTAGGGACCGCGGGATAAGGATTTGCTTTCGAAAAGGGAGAGAAACACTCGTGCGAATGCTACATGCGAGAATGCATATGCAGGAAACATAGTCGATTTTAGGTACGTGTACACCGGGCGCCTGCCGGGGCACTCGATACATAATCGAGATAGAAAATTGGATACGACGGATAAAATAAAGAAAGATATCTCTTCTCATTTCCTTTGTTTTTCTGCTTTTATAAAAGTTTAAGAAAATTTCACCCTCTTCAATTTTATTCCATCTTTTTCAAATTAAAAACGTGGCTTATTGTGCATATTAATGCTGAAATTTGGTATAAGACCCGTAAAATTAAAGGAAGTGTAAAGATAAATATTGAACAATATAAATGTGAAGGATTGCTAATTTTCATAACGTAAAATATCAAAATATTTAAAATACGTGTTTCAAACTTATTTTAAAAATCATATACAGCTAGAAAACATAATTATGTTAATGAGCTATGGTAAACTATACCTAAGTAACTAAATATTAACGTCTTTTAAAATCTGACAATAATAAGTAAAAATAGAATTCATTAACATAATAATACTGAAAAGTAACTCTTAAGTTTAAATGCGTATCATTGTAATATAAGACTCTTATACTTAAACAATGGCATTTAAATTTCCAGAATTATATAAAATAGTGCAGTCTATTAGTATCGCAAAAGAAAAGAATTACTCCGAAGCTAAAGCGATCATGGTCGCTTATCGAACTTGAAATATCGTCAGGCCGAGGGTGCCGGGATCGCCTCGACACACTGCTGGTCTTCGAGGGTCCCATAGTCCATCCCCTTCTTAGATCAATAATACTATTCCCGTAGCAGCGCATGCGTCCCGCAGCATCTCCCGTTACAACCCCCATACGCGAGCTGGTTTCCACCCCCGTTGAGCCACGTTCAGAACGCCGCGTACCCCTCCATGCAACATTCATAGCACCATCAATATTATACGCGCGAAATAATAACCTGTGCATTTATTATGAGGGGGGTGGCGCCGTCCGAAGATCGATATAAAAAAAAAAGGATCGTGACAAATATGCGTGCAAACTGTTATGCATATCGATCAACGAATAATGAAGGGTCGTGAGAAAAGATGGATCGGTACGTGTAATTTGTCTAGTGATCAATCAGTGAAAAAATTAGTCGACCGATATATGTATAAATGAAGAATATACTCCATATATTCTCCACTGTGAAACACGTAACAATTGGTTTAAAAATATTTTATTATAGATTTATCATTATTTGTGTTAAATTCAAAATGTATTGAAATATTGAAACTTTGTGCGTTTTTACCTAAAAACTAATGCGCTTTATTGATATATACGGAGATTAACAAATACGTCAAATATTAAAATTATAAATACTGTACGTAAATACGTACAGTATTTATGCATATATTTAAATGTTTTAACGTGCAGTGGGTACAATATCCATTATATATATGATAATTATTCTTCATTTACATTGCATAGGTAAATAGTACACGACTGATAAGCAGGCGACCTCGATACGCGGATCATTGGCTATACTATGAAAAGATACGTTTGTTACGAAACCATATCTAGCGAGGCTCGTAAACAGCGTAAACATCAGTGACGCGAGAAATCTCGACTTGAAATTCCGGTTTTCTCACTATTCAGACGACAGTTAGCGTTCAGTAGTCATAGATCCGACTAAAGAGATCGCGCAACTATCGTGACAACTATCATAAAAGACGTGCGGTAATTTGAAAAAGTAACTTCAAACTAAAGTATGAAACGCGTTATACTCAGTCTCGGCAAATGATTTATAATCTCTCCTTGTTATCGTTGTGATAACGTCACTCTGTTTATCGTCAACGCTCGTCATAGCGCTTTGTAAGCATGTTAAAGTTTTAAAACCTAATTGCTGAAAAAAATGTTAGTGGTGTGACAGTGCAATTACATCAGTTCAAGCTCAAAGAGAAAATTGCGGCGCAAATCGATGCCCATTAGAAATTCTCGAGATGATAAGCGAAATCACGTTTCTGTGATAAATCGTGTAACGAGTAGCGGTATAACAGAAGTTACAGAAATCAACTTATATATCCCGGTATTGGTTTTATCGTCGCTTGATCTCGACGCCTTTCAGTTGGAACTGTCAGTGTCGCCAGTGTCGAAGCCGTTTAGGTTACATACAAGGCAAATACATAACCGATTTGCTGCACGTATAATCTTGTAGCGAACGTGATTAAAAATCTTGTCGATATCGTATTCCGACTTCTTTCGTCATGTCTAAGCGAATGACGAAATCTCTGCTAACTAAAGAAACCAGAGATTATTTTTTAAGGTAATGTTCATTTAACATACATAAGATGGATTGACTTATAAAATATTGTACGTGCGTAAAATAAAATAATTAAAATCGATATTTTTTCAATTAAAAAAAAACTACAATGTTCTTTTTGTAATGATTTCCAATATTATAAAAATCATTGATCGTGATGGTTCCTCTTTTGTAAGATAATTGTACTCAGCTCTCGCGTAAGAATACAATTTATGGAAAAAAAAACCGAACTACTTTTTAAGCACACACTTCTGGGGTCCAGTATTCAACTGGATGATACCTATAGCGACCATATCCGACACGCGAAAGCATCCGAAAATCATTAGCGGCAAAATGACTTTAGGTGAGTTCGATATATAGCTTTACCGGTAGACCTTTCGAAGAATTCATTCACCGTCTCGTAATAATCGCGACAGAGCGAGTTGATGCGCGACTAACGGTGGGAGGGAGGGAGGAACGAGGCTCGAGAGGGACCCATAAAATAATTGCTGCT
Organism: Temnothorax curvispinosus; assembly: GCF_003070985.1. Lineage (NCBI taxonomy): Eukaryota > Metazoa > Arthropoda > Insecta > Hymenoptera > Formicidae > Temnothorax > Temnothorax curvispinosus. The sequence continues at coordinate 44,493 of NW_020225678.1, forward strand.
CGAGCGCAGCAAATAACCGTTTATTTCTTAATGAGCGGCACGTTGCAAATGTCTGGGGTGCATACCGACCTAAAACGAGTCTGCAAATAAAATGTTACAGTAAAATGTTATAAGTTTAATCACGTTTAATCTCTCAAACGCGGCCGCTACGCCAAAGAGTTTCCCCTGAGTCTCGTAAATATAATGTCTCTGAGAGAACTGCGTATTCGCGTAACGAAGAAATCTAAAATCATTAGCTCTAAAATCTATTTCTCGATAATAATAAAATAATAAGATGATAAATCATGTGTGGTAGTAAATTTATTATATTAATTTACATATTATTTACATACGCGTCAGTTTATTTGATTTAAGTTTCTTTCTGATTTGTTTATAGCCTTGACCCTGTATTCCCTGGTGTTCATGCGGTTCGCTTGGAAAGTACAACCGCGAAATTTGTTGCTGTTAGCATGCCACATCACAAATGCCGGGGCCCAACTCACGCAAGGTTACAGATTTCTCGATTATCACTACGGCCAGCAGAAAGAACTCGAACAGAGTAAGTGACGTGAAAAGTCAGTAACCGAGTAATGCAATTACAACGATACGCTTATCTACAAATATGTTATGTGAAAAACACTAATAAAATCTATTTCCTTATACTATTGACTTTTGCTATAAAATAATCGTAATAAAGTAATAATAATATTATGGAGATGAGTGTTGCTTTCTATTCCGACGAAACGTGATAAATTATACGCATATTAAATTTAATATGCGCATAAAATGTCGATAATAATTTGTGTTTACCATCGTAAAAGAAATTTCTTCCAGTTTCCTCACTCTCATTACTGCGTATAAAAAAAAATATATGTGCAAATATAAAATATATACATATGTTCTTTCCATTATCGGAGCATGTTATCAACCGGTAACGCTCTGATACTCACGGCAAACTTCATCGTTGCTCAACAGATTTATTGCAACTATCTAAGATGCAAACAATAGTAGCGCGGCGTTAGATTTAACCGCGGCAATTATTATAAAAGCGTGCGCGTGAGCGTGTAATATATTATAATAATTGCTAATATATTGGAAAGCCAGCTCTCGAGGGCCTGGCGTAATGTATCCTTGGCGCAACACTGTTAACATCGTTGCGTACGCCCAAACGATTCCGCTTATTAAGTTATTCCGTTACTATTCTTCTGGTAATTGTGGCTAACGCGCGGTATTTATGATTCAATGTTCGCGTGCTACAAGACCAACTTGCATGCTCCGAGATATATGTAGCATCTTCGTTATCTTTCCTCAATCGCAACTGAAATGATAAAATTCCGCAGTTTTTCTAACATATATGAGGCACTTGATATTTACGACGGCTATTCAAACGATGCTATTCGTTGATATATCATTTATACTATTTGTTTCTTCTATTCGTGATATTTTAACAAATTTGAAATCAACTTAACGAAGGTTTGATTTAATATCATTTTTTTCTTATTTTCAAATGTGTAATTCTTTTTATTTCGTAATCATATACTTAAGCTTGTTTCTTTTGAATAGACAATTTTACTGAATTTTCTCAGAACAAATAATCATCCTCTCCTTTCTCTTCCAGTCTTTTTCTACCTTGCATGCCACTCTCTTTCTTTGTCCATCGTTACTTTTCCGTATCTAAAGGGCACAAGTTTATTCGACTCGGCCCCAATTCGGCAGTACGAACGAATGTATAAGGAGAGCAATAATTTTCTGGGGTAGCCTCTCGCGCGCGATACTACAGGGGCGCGGGCCACGGCATGGCGGGCACTCGATCGTGCTAGGGTCATTTTATGGGATCTGGCACGGATCAGACGCACGAATCTATCCTCAGTATTTTCCGAATGCTAAGCCGCGCCGTCCTTCTCTCCCCGACACATTCTTCCCTTCGCCTCTCGTTTCTCTTTCCGTCCGCCAGTCCTGTCCAAGGATATAAAATCCACCCCCGACTAGCTGAATAAATATATATGGCCTTATTAGCCCCCTGTGCTTGGCGTCGATCATGCGGCACGCCCTGGCCGGCGCTCCTTTGCCGCTCGCTGATGAAAATGTTTCAAATGACGTCACGTATGATAATGTTTCCGCAATGTTCTTGAAAAGTTACTTGAAAGTGAATTTCCAAGAAATAAATTATTTTTATTTTTAAATGAAGTCGCATGCGTTAAATATTTATTGTACGCACGTCGCACGTCGCACGAAACTGACGTAGTTGTAGAGACACCTAAATTTGTCCGCATTATCCGTTTCGCGCTAGTGACGAATCAGAATAATCGCTTTCTACACTCCGTCGTCGATAAGACAAATCCGGCGTTTTCCATTCACGTCCTTCGGTCCTGCGGGTTTTGTCGTGGCCGCGCGGAGACAATCGGAGAATCGTACGAGGAGGGACGTGGAGAAGACGAGGAGCGACAGGGAGAGTCCTTCGGGACTGATTTCACAAACAAATGCCGCCGATTGAATCCTGGCATGTCGCAAGATGGATCGCTCTCTTTGAATCACAGATTACCGGCCGCCTCTCTGCCTTCCATCTCGCCTCGCGTCGTCGTATCGTTCCTTCGTACCGCCGCGCCGCGCGCCGCGACGTACATCGTCCTCTCCTTCGCTTCGCCCTCCCTGCTGGGTCCACTTCGTTCTTCGCGGAGGCGCTTCCACCTTCGTGAACGGCTCCAGCGGGCAGCCTGGCAATTTGCCACATGCCTACGCAGCTGCGACCCTCTCTCTTTCTCTTCCTCACCCTGTCGTTACTGGCATCTCGAATCTTATGTCAACGACGACCAAGTGGATTGGGACCGTAAAGTGTCGCGAAATTGACGGATTAATAAAGCACCTATGTTAATTGGATGTCGAATAAAAGCTTTGTTTAAAACAATTATATTTAATACGATTAAACGGATTGATACAATATGTTTGTATCGCGCGCGTATTGCATTAATTGTGTTACATGTCAAAGATACGTAAAATAATCTGCAATTGAGTTTAATAGTTTTGTAGATGCAAATGAGTGAATAATAATTAAAGATATTGAATAGCGTTGCAAGTAACAGCGAGTACAGGCATATTGGGAAGAAAAGCAGAGCGTCACTATTACGATAGAAATCGCGACGCGGCGCGGCGCGGCGCCTCGGAAACGCCGCGCCGGGCACAATGGAAGAACGTTTCCGTCGACGCGTTCGAAATAATTCGATGAAGAGGAAAAGCGCGCCGCCGCAAACGAAATGAACTGTAAAGCGGAATGCTCGGATTGTAAAGCCGCCCCCGCGGAGTTGCATGAACTGTGACCGGCGGAAAAAAAAGAGGAAAAGAAGGAAAAAGAGAGAGAAAGAGAGAGACCGAGGGGAACGACCCTCGCTCCGAGACTTTTCGACGCTGGGACGATCTTTAAATTAAGTGCGTCAGCTTATGACGCCCGTGTAAAGTCTTGCAGGGTGGATTTTTTATTCGCGTGCACGAGTTGAGCGGGAAGACTCCTGAAATGCGTGGCGAATTGCGCGCCGCCAGCGGGGACCCCGAGGGTGAAATGAATCAAGCACACCCTCGCCACGCTGGACATACATTAGGCTGACACTGGACTTACCATTCGGAATGCTGACGATTTCTTATGTCAGGGATGAAAAGGACTAAGAGTGTTCCCTGGAAAATCGAGGAAATATTTCGCGAAAACGAACAGGGTCTTGACGCTAGTCATAATCATCTTGAGAGAGACTCATACCTGCGATAGTTTTTATTATATATATGTAATAATATACATACATAATAATATACTTCGCAAATCTCTATATATATTTTTTTTTAATCTGGGAAAAGAAATGGAGAGAATTTTCTCTAGAACTTTAGCTTTCTTTAAACTTAATAAATAATGCCACAATAAATGTTATTTAATATCTTGACTGAAGCTGAATTGGGAACTTCTTTCTGTGATTCTTCTTCTAAAAACACTCTGAATCGTTTAAGCGGGATATTATTGTAGTTAAAAAATGTTAATAAAATATAAATGTTAGCCATTATCAAAACAACGAAAAATGGGAGAATTTCGAGATCTGTCGAACACGGGCTACAAAAAAGATTATCGGAAAAACATCACGCAGAGTTTAACGCATCAACTGCGAGATGTATACACTCCTGGTGGATTCATAAAAATCTACTTTAGCCACCCCTGTAAAATAACATGGGAGTCAGGGCGCGTGCGATCGTAAGCGCACCATAAGAACATAAAACGCGCCGCGTTAAAAAAATCATGAGTGTACTATCTTGCGCGTCATTTCTCCGGCGTTACATAAATATATAAATTCGCTAATTTTTTTTGCCCTCCCGAAGAGTATCATAATTCGTCAAGAGATGCGAGTATATCCAAAGAGTATCGTCTTTGAAAATTGCGTAACGCACATACATATAATCTCGGTAATTCGACGAAAAATGCAAGTGATTTCGAGAAGTAGAAATAAACGCTTGCCCATTTTCCTCGAATGAGTTTACGACAAATAAGAAACGAAGATTCACGAGAAATGACGAACGTAAGAGTGCGAAAGGTAATGGGGTTGGTCTGACTGGTCGGCGCTACTACGACGGGATGTTTTCGTTCGAGGGGGTGGGACAACGTAGATGGCAACATAATCCCCGATCGAGGAGCCTGGCACATGGGAACATGGGGGACATCTTATCTTCATATTACACACCCGTCGTGGTTCTCAACCTAAATTGTCAGCAATGTGTCTCCATAAGTCATATAGTATCCGAAAATCGATAGGTACAAATTATCTCGATTAATAATATTGATACAGATATTTTACATTTAATAATCCTTTTAAAAATATGCAGAACAATTCAAAATATAGGTAAAAGTGACTTTTTACTGCCATTGACGAAATAAATTTATATCGCTGAGTTTACTCGAGGTCAATTTTCTGAAAGAAAATTCTACCTTATTTTCGCAGAAATTTCGCAAAGATATTCATCTTACGTTCTCATTTCAAATACTCTGCACTGTGTATTCCTCGCAATTTCTCCGCCAGTGTCAAATACATTCTATCACGCAAAATCGATATCTCATAAGATTAATAAATGTCACATCGACTCCACGATTGAATCGATCGATGCCGTATAACGCGCACTTGGATTACGTTACTTTAAAAGTTTCGCAGAAGGCAGTAAACAACTTCTGCTTCGTACTGCGCGAGAATCACACGTGCTACCGTACGGATACGGAAGTAGATGGACACGCGCGTGTACGTACACCCGCATACACGTACGGGCTCGCATATAGAACGATTTCAGCGACTGAGGATGGTTTATGACCCGTAACCTTTCTACCTCCCCTCTCTCCTCCTCTCCAACCCCTACCTTCGCAGATCTCCACCCGCTCTATCCCGCGCAACGTGACTCCATCCCCCTGTAAACTCGATCCAATATATTAGGGTTAGCTTCAGCGGGAAGAAGCTATCGACGCCGACCTACCGAATCGCCGTCTTTGCCATTTCTGCCCGTCGAACTTTCTCAGACTCGATAGTTTGGGTCCTGATAATCGATAGAAAAACTAACGGAGAAAGTAATCAGCTCCGAAGGAAACGTGCATATCGTAGAAGATTGCATCCTTTGGTTGATTTACTATATTTTATGATCTCTGTGAAAAAGATATGTGTACATTGCTAAAGAGAAGTTCGAATATGATTCAACAAAAATTGAATTCCTTTGACACATGCAAACTGTTTAATATTTAATTACAGCAGTAATTTTGTTAAAGAAATAGAATAACAGTTAATAATTAATTTTAAGATAAATTCATAAACGGAAAAAGTGAGAACTCTCTCCAAAATTTGTTACTGATAATCGAAGTTACGATTTTATTGCGGCGAGAGCCGCGACAGCACAGGACCTTTTTTCCCTTCGATTTCCATTTTCTCCGATATGCAGTGCTCCGCAATTCTACCCTCCTTACGATTGGCCGCTACAAGGGACTCCGGTACGTTCCGCCAGACGCTGGGGTTGGCAACTTTGAAGGATATTTTTTATTCATGTGACGTGTTTGAGGGCGCGGAAAAACACATTCTCCCGATCCAAGCTAGGATCGAACCAGGGGAATCGTACTTCCACCTACGTCTCTCGGCTAGAATCGTCAATTTTAAAATTCTCTCCGAGCCAGAGGTCTACAGTCTCGTCCTTTTCGATCAAGATAGACGAGTCAACGTAAAGCAATTCGATCGGAGTACAAAAGCTGGACAGCTTTGATTCTGGCAAACTTTTAATACGGAAGAAAAAGATTTTAAAATAACTTTTCCTTTTATCCAGTTATTACATTCCCGGCAAAAAATAAATTTATACAGCTCTACAATATTTTTATCCGTTTAATAATTATGACAAATTATTACAGCTGAATATTGTCTCAATGTGTTTTAAGCAAAAATATAGCAATTTCGAAGGAACGATCGAGTAGTGTTCTTATTTGCTGAGATTTTTAGATCGTCGGATAAGCTTGGAAAATCTTGAAATAAAGATGAGAAAACTTGAGTCCCGATTTGAGGACACAATATCAATAGTACTCTTTCCCGTATGAGCGTACGGTAAAACGACGCTAAAAAAAAGCTCTTTTGTTAATTGGTCGCTTAAAACCAAAAGATGGGGAGATTTCCAGGGAACTTGCGAGACGCAGCTCGTCCCGTGGGATATCAAGGAAATTCTACGGATCGGAAGTCTTTCAAATATTTAGCGGCAATATCCAATTTCTCCTCCTGTATCCCCACAATTCTTCATAGTTGATTTGCCGCGGCCATCGTTCGACTAAAGGCCATTATCGATCGATCGCGAGTATATCTTTAATTAGAAAAGTCGTACATCTTTAATTAAAACGCTACAAAACTCTTGTATTGTATAATAAAACATTTTATAATGATAATAAAATTGTGTTGCGATTAATGGAAATCATTTTAATATTTTTCTCTTAAACTGATAACGCGTACTTGTAATTAAAGGTAACATTAGATAATCGTGTTTAGAACTTATATGAGCCAATGGGTAACTTTTAAGAATTTCGGAGTCACATAATAGGTTTTCTCTTGCACCCTTATTTCAATCAGGATCTGTCAACACAGCCAAGAAAGTTAAGACGCGGTATACGCGCGCGCGAATAACTCTTTAGTAAGTTGTTGGTTTCGCCAGCAGATAATTCCAGTGCACGAGAAAATTGCGGATATCAGCGACACATAGTGGCCTCGTCAATTTGGAAATGACAAGGCAGTCGGCTGCGCGGACACCGCCAAATGGAACTTCTAAATGGATAAGATATAAGAGTTAACACTCGAGCGAAAGGAGGAATTAGGTGTCTGATGTATGAGCCACCGTCATCTACCCGTTCGCTTCCGATGAAGCATGCGCTCCGTAAATGATGGCGACATTTTCTCCGGATCGTTCCTTTGAAAAATGTTGGATAAATCCAACGGGTCGCGGGAATAAAGAGCGTCATTATCAAAATATAGTTAATATGCTAGGAAAAAACGAGATGGTATTTCGCGTATTATGCGAATTATCAAATTGTAGCCTCATCTTGTTTTAATCGCGTTTAATCCAAACGTAAAAGTTCCCGAAAATTGATATCACCGTATCGCGGGATCGATAAACCGCGAGGGCGACGCGAGGGGCATTCCCATCGCGCAAAGTTTGCAGATTCGATCTCCGCGACATCGACACGAGCAAACGCACAAGTCAGGGAAGTAGAAGTGGATGGCAGGGTGATGCATGTCCCGTGTACCAAGGGGTGAGGGGGATGGCACGGAAAACGTGATCCTGTGACTGATCCGTGAAAGCGTGAAAGGGTTTCCACTCCTTTTTCCACCCCTTTATCCACTCTACGAGAACACGGGGGTGTCGCGAGGCGACGATCAATCACTCCATGCCACAGCACCGACGCACACCTCCCTTTCCACCTAACTGACATCGTCCCCCTCCCAACAGCCACCCACTTCACCACCCCGCAGGGGTTAGGATATTCACATAAAGGATTTTCACTGATATAGAGTCGAAACGAACGACACTCCTTTTGAACCAAACGCGATATCTGTACATTATCTACATATTGTTTATCGTTACTTAAATATTCAGATCCGAAAAAAATAAGAAAAACCCACTATTACAATTTACAATATTATATCGACAATAAAATATTTTGTATTAATGTGTCAAAATATTACACCAAAATCATATTTCTCCAAAAGACAATTTCTTGCTTACTCATTGTGAACAATATATTAATTTTTATCAAAATAAAATACACCTCGGAGAAAACCCTTGATGCTCGCTACAGATTTTTCTTCGGCAAAATATCGGCAAGTATAAAGAAAAGGAAGAATGAAGGAAGGAAGGAAGGAGGAAGGAAGGAAGGAAGGAAGAACGGCTGGACTGCGAGAAAGAGAAAAAGGGCGGCGAGCGAGTGGCGATTAAGGATCATAGGGAAGCGAGCACGCACTGGAAATCGTAGGTCAAGATATCCAATGCTGCTTTTACGGGCCGTGTCCGTGTCGGGAGATACTAAAACTAATGTATTCATGAGATAATTATTTCTTGCATTCATTACGGGGCTGTAAAGTTTTTATTGGATCCTGGCCGGTCTGGTAAAGCGCGAGGCACCTTTACAAAGTTAGAGTACGACTCTCGCTCTCTCGGTCGCCTCTTTCTTCTATTTCACATGGGCCCGTTTACGGCACTTTTAAGGACAGTTCTTAGCCCCGGATCGTGCCTCGGATAACCTCCGAAACTCAAACAAGCTAGCGATATCTGGAATGCTAAAAGCATTCTTCAGTAATGTTTAACGGCCCGAGCAATATTTCGACGACCGTATCCGCACTGTGCAGCGGGAGAAATGCAAAGTGCTATCCTTCGTCCATGCACTTTAAGCACATAGCTGATTAATTTTGAAAAATTAATCGTGATAGTTGCAGAAATGCCATCTCACAATAGACATATAGAAAATTTACCTATTAGATTTAAACATTAAGAATATGTTTATCATCGACCAGATTTCGAGAGCATTTGAAATAAAATGTTAAAAAAAATCAATACTGCTAGTTATTACATGAGTTTTATCAATAAGTAATCCTAATAATCTCATTTCATATGTATTACATAATCCCTATAACACGAGAATTTTTAGTATATTTATTTTTAACATTTTTTATTTTATACACCAAAATTTTTTATTTTACACACCATCATGCAGTAAGTTCATTATAGAAATCTTCTTGTCCGCGCATCATTATTTTGGCTGTCCGTATAGTCTCTATTTTTATAGAGAGAACCGAACAGCCCGTATAATAAAACGTTTCTCGCGCGGATAATACAACCGTTCCCTCTCTTAAAAACACGGGGATAGTATTAATGCCGCGCGAAAGAGTGATTAATTGGAAGCGCGGCGCCGCGCAAGAATATCGACGACAGCGCGGCTTCGTCGGAACGGAGAGCCTTATTCGCCTTTGTACATCCGCCAATTATATCTCTTTAATTAGAGTCACTTCCGCGCAACACCGTCTCAGACATTAAATAATAAAGAGATGCTCGTTAAAAACTTTTTTTCACCCGCGGCCCGCCGTTTTTTCTTTCCCGCTTTAAATATGCAAATCGCAGCTTAATGGCCAATCAAAGAGTTCGGTTGGAAATCACGCCGCGTCTACTTCATTAAGCATCTTTGCAGTTGAAATCCTTCTTCATCCCCCGCCTTCGTTATTATTAAAATAGACACCACGAAGAATCTTTTGTACAATTCCGTTTAAAGTGCGGTAAGGCCAGTAGTCATATCTCATTGCATCATATTTCGATGAAATTATAAATATGTATTTAAATCTTAAATATCTGTACAATATAATATAAAATCTATATAAAATCTTAGATATATATATTTGTATTTTTTATTTGAATTTATTCTTATATATATTTGTATTTTTGTGCGAATCTAAATTTTTATCTTTAAGTCGTGTTTGTTTGTATTGAATGCAATTTTCTCAAGCATATTTGACAAAAAATCAGTAACACGTAAAAAGGGAGAAATATCTGACATTCTAACTTTGCAGACACCCATTAAATGTTCTTTGGACAACTTTTGAACTTCCGCTTGGAAATTTCCAAGGAAACTCGCTTGAAGATTTCGATCTGATTCAACTTGCGTCTTATTAGACTCCAACATCGCAATCGAGAATTTTTCTTGCACTGGTACTCTCTTCCAGTATTATAGAACTAAGCAAAAAAAAACAGCAAAAAAGGTAACATGGATGCTGGCAGACACTGTCCCAAAAGGACGTAGGCGCCGGTGGAATATTAACAACTTCGCCCTGGAGCCCTGAAGAAAGGACATTATTCCTTCCTGCACTTGCTTCCGCTGAATGAGAAAAATATATCAATTTCTCTGTCGTATAAAAATGTGCTTATCCGTTGCGCACAAGGAATGGAAAACATTCTATAGACTTTTCCATATCCCGGCACTGACACAACGAAGAAATATGCCAACGTCCGTGAAACAAAAGGAGAAGGGAAAAGAGATATGGAGATGGGGATGAAAATAATAGAATTTTCTTTCCGTTTTCTACATTTCTCTGATTACTATGAAGATGTATTAATTTTTCCACCATGTATTATCTTTCTTCATCGTACTATACATCAATCTTAATGTTTTTTGAATCTTCTTTCTGCTGTACAAAAGTGAACGCGTGAAAGAACGATATTTAGATAGATTAGGTTTTTCCTGCGAGAAGTCGAACGATCCTGAAAGGATCAAGATTTGAGAATCGACATAAAGAGACGGAAATTTCCGATGTGTAAGGGAGGCGATAGTGTTAATGTACGGAGGCAGGCAGAACACGGAAGAATGGAGTTGACGGTGTGAAAATGATGAAGGCCGGAACCGGAAATGAAGCTCGTCGTTATACATTATCCTAACGTCAATGGAAAAAGTGGAAATATATGAACAATGCAGCTTACATGACGATTTCTCTCATAATAATTTATATATTTATTATCGTTTTACATAACGAAAATAACGAAGAAAGCGTTTTGTCTTAAACATTTATAAAGAATTAATTTTGTACAAAAGTACACGCATACATGTATACTTGCATGCCTAATTAAGTTCGATATTTTAATAGATAACATAGAAATAGAAGTTTTAGATACCTAAATAAAATAGAGAGAAATGTTTTTGAATTTATGTAAATTCCTGATCTCTGTTTATATATATATATAACCAACAATTTTACCGCAAATCGGATGTATATCCTATACCATGCGCTTCTCTTGCAAGTCGTGTTACTTACCGAAGGGATGAGGTGAGGAGAAATCGGATTTTCCCGATGCGAGGAACGCTAAACTGAAGAACGATCGATGCCGTAGGCGCAAACGTCGAGACACGAGATTTTCGCACGTGTTCACAGGCCTGTCTATGCGATTCCCGTAATCCTGTGCCGCCCGCGCACGAGCTTTCGTCTCTCCCTGTAAAAAGGAGAGCTGAATTGAAATCGGCTTTCCGAAATTGCGCGCCGTTCCGTAAGCATCCCCAGGGAGGAAAATGCAAACACGCCTATGCTGTGTGGTCCATCAAAGAAGAAGGGAGATAACAAAAGTGCGAAGTTCGGGGGTTGAGAGAGACGCATGTGTCGTCACTCTCAGGATCCGAGATCTTCGTATCTAAATCCAAGATAAATCCAAGAGAAAAGCACTAGGAAGCATTAAGTCCAAATAAACCATTTGTGTACGATTGGTAAAATGTGGGGAAAAGATAGCTTCTTTGATCGGAAAGAATGAGCTGTATATAAAATATGAAAACAAGATTTAGAATTTTCTATATAATAATTGGCTATATTTCAAATTAGATCTCTATTACAATTTTCATAATAAGGAATTAAATATAATATAAATAACAACAAAAATATAAAACGAATAAATAATAACTTATATTATAACGTATGTTATTTCTTTTACTAAAATGTTTCGTTATTTTTGAGAAACTTAATTATAAGAAAAGATGTTACATATGCAATGAATATAATAAGATTAAAATTCTTATAATTTTCTTTTTGATCTGACAAAAGTATTAAGAAATCAAGCATATAAAATATGTAACAGCTCATAAAATATCAATTACTTGAAATTTGTTAAAATATTGTGTTGCAAATATTTTTAAATGCAATAAATTGGCTTTATCCTAATTACTATAATTTACTGAATTATTGTTCGTTCAGAATATACAATTATTTTAGAAAAAATATTTCATACAGTCACTAGCTACGTCATCTGTTGCAATTATAAGGTACTATAATTAAGTCTGCTGAAATAAATGTGTTGTAGGAAATCAATTGTAGCGCCATCGTACGAATATCATTTGAAACGTGTTGCCTCTTTATAAGTATAAATCAATTTTTTCAAAAATGTTATAAAAAATAAAGCCATAAAGATCATACTTATTTTTATCGAAAAATGTTCTTTAGCAGTAAAAACTTAAAAAAAAAAATTACGATAAGACAATTTTTATAATAACTTATTAAGCAAGATATTTTAATGATAAGGCAATAATATACAAATATCACAAATATAAAAAGTTTAAAAAACAAACTGACATACCTTTTCCAGTCGTGATATACTTCAGAGTATGTACAATGAATAATATTATATATATTCCGAAAATTAGAGTTTATATAATTTTTATAAAAATTAAAGTAGAATAATAAAAATTACATGTATATTAATATTGAAGACCCACTAAAAATGTTACGAATACCGAAAAACATCTGTTTGAAAATAATTGAAAAACCAGTCACACTACACGTTCTTTCACCCTTGAACTCCACCATAAAACTGACTACCCTTTTTCCTGAGGCTTATATGGAAAGCAATAGGGAATGTAAGCTCCACCCATTTCTCACTCTCAAAGAAGATAAAAAGATGTAAATTTGAAAGAAAATACATAGACTATAGAAAGAAAATTATATCCCTTTAGTCCAAACTTGTTACAAAAATACTCATATGTATACTAGAAAAGGAATATCATTCCATTATATTGCATATAACTAATGTAGGTATTACCAATTTATCATGTATTATTTCTTTAATATAATTCTTATAAACATTTATATAAAATTATTGCTTTACTTTAAGGCAATCTGTTTAACAATATTTTTCTTCGTACAGCATACAACGCTCTAGTACACATTTTTTTGGGGTTGATCTGATGAAAGAAGTGAAAGGGGTGAATATTTTTTCATTCAAGGGATGAAAAAGGGTGAAGAGTTGAAAGAATAGAGAGGGATACAATTTTTTTCTCACTGAGAATTTCATTGTGCTATTCCATCAGCACTTCAATAAATAGTAAGCAATAATTTTATATAATATTGCAGTTTTAAAAAGTTTAGTTATAGATAATATGAAGGTAACTTCTAATATCTGTCTAAATAAACTCAAGATCATTCAAGATATATTAAAGAATATTTAAAAGAAATGTTTGCTGGAAAAATACAAATCATGTATGTAGCCTTAGTTAACACATGTATTTATTTTTGTAGATTGTATTTAAATATAACATTGTAGAATATTTTTGTGATCTACTTTTAAAAAACTGAAAGTAACTTCTAAAACAAAAAATAAACATAAGCATATCTCTATATATATCTATAAAAATATATTTAAAAAATTTAAATGGATCCAAATATTATTCCTTCATTGAAACAGTCTTTCTCTTTTTCTCTCTGGAAATTTTCAACAAATGTTCTTGATATATAATATGTACACTTATTACACACTTTCAAAGCTGCCACTTCACATAATCCTGACATCCTGGCAACTACTTGGCAAACAGACACACTGCGAAGCAGTTTTGACAACAGCTTGTGGCGAACTGAGCTACCCTTTCCATGCAGAGTAGTCCGCGGGGTAGATCCAATACGAGCCTGCCCAATCACAGGCAGCTCCCGGCCAACCCCCAGGAGTTTATCCTCCGTAAGGAACGTTGGAGAGGGACAGCGAGCAGCAGTCTCCGGGATACCGAGCATGCTCGGACGGAGCAGCCAAAATCCCATGTGTCGTATCCTATCAATTTTGATAGAAAACAGGAGAAAAAATTGACCAATCCAATAATTGTACACTAAAAGTTGACAGATGTCTTATTAGTATCTAACTCATTTATGTTGTTGATGAATCTTAGCTCAACTTGTATAAGAGCACTTATATACTATGTCTGTAACACTTACTTAAATGGAAAATATAAAAATCTTAATGTATATACTCACAAACCGCTGAAGAAGCATAGTCAATACTTCTGCTGCTGCAGCACCCTTTTTTAGCAGCTACCCCTTTTTATGGGGAAAGGGGTTGCTGTACCCCTTTCAAAGGGGTTAAAATATAAAAGAGGGGCCTATGTAATGTGGCGTCAAAAAAATCTTTTATCGAACGATCGAACGGTAAATTGAATAATGGTAGTCGGAAAGTACGCTATTTCCACATTGGCCTTTTTTTTTATAATCACGAACATTTGACACTTTTGTATTTCAATTTTCAAATTATTAAAACATAATCTTCGATTATAAAAAATATAACTTACTTTGATACATATATGTCATAATAAAATATAAACAATATAAACGATGTTTAATATGATAGCTAATCGCAAAATCAATAAAAAATATATTTTCTATGTCACTTGCTTTATAACCTAACAGGTTCGATCATCTTTTGACTAATTTAATAAATACAATATATGACAAAACAATATTTTAGTTTCTATTTCAAAAAACGTGATTTATATATATGTATATTTTTTTGTTAAAATATTTTATACATTAAATAACAACGAGATTTTTATCAAAGCATGCTTACACAGCGTGGTTGGGTTAGGTTGAAGTTTCAGGCAGAACCAGGCAGAACCACTCTTTATCCACAGAGCACTGCTGAGAAATATGATCTACGAGTTTCGAGAGTTCACCGCAGTTTGTGGACGCAAGATTTGTTCTTTATAAATGAACTTTTTGTACTTTCTCTATTTTTTTTCCTCTTCTCTCTGACGCCTAATTATATTTCTGTTTCATCGTAAGTGCAAGAAGTGCAGCTCAGCTGCGAAGAACTATAAGAATAAAAGAGTGGAATGAGTAGATGTATAGTGACATGCCACGATGTCCGTAATTTCATTATGACTCGTTCATTTCTGTAATATCACAAAAATTGACTGAACATCGCTGAAAAATGACGCTATATCACTTCGGAAATTGTCTGGCATTGGTATACGTGCCATACTACTTAACTTACAAATATTCCGGCCTGTAAGTATCCAAGGAGCATTCTCGGTTCTAACCTCGTGAGTTTTAAAGGGACGTGTAATTGAGGAAAAACGTTTTCAGGTCGGAGTACGGCGCATTTTGGAAATGTATTCAAGCCGGTGGTATTTACATATTCACGCAGCTCGTAAAAATGCTGGCGCTCGCAACATTTTTTCCAACTGCTGACAATGTGGGAGAAGAAAGTTTTGATGTTTTTGGAGTATGTATTGTCAGATCTCTTTTCCTAAGTTTTCTTTCCCTTTGCAATCAGGCAAGCATTAAAATTCTGTTGCTTATTGCATCTACTTTATATTGTCTAAAAATAGATAGTGCCTCTATTTATCCCTGATTTTTTTATTTATTGTTTTATAAGCTTTTTTGCTTGAATTGTGAATTTGTAAAAATCAGTAGACCAATCAATTTATATATTATAACCCTAGCTAGCCGCACTTATTTTTGAGTTCTTAATTCGCCACACTCTGGTACGTGAGACCGCTCGACTTTGTCGCTTTGTCATTTTCATTCTAATTAATATTTATAAGCTTGTAATGTAAGAATTGGAAATATAGAGTCTATGAATAAGATGTTTATGATAATATTAGATAAAGAAAAGGATTTGAATCTTAAATTGAAGTAAAACGTGAGAAATGTGAAAATTGAAAAAACGTACAGCGGTTTTCTAGACCGGAATGTGGCGAGGGTTCATAATTTGAAGTGTTATAAAGCTCTACACCTTTTTAAAAATAGAAAAATAAATTTCAGGAATTTTTAAAGTCATCCATTGATCTGGCAGACCTGGTAGGAATTTTGTTGGTACTAAACAGTATACCTGGCAAAGGCCACGCCAAGGTATTAACCGCTGGTATAGGATGGGCAGGAGCTGAAGTGCTGCTTACAAGATTCTTGCTGCTCTGGGTTGGAGCACGTGGCGCCGAGTTCGATTGGAAATATATTCAAAAGAGTCTCGAGTCGAACATCAATTTGGTAAGAATTTATTATCTATATTTTATGATGAGAAATTGAGGCAGACGTGCGCAAGGAAACTTATGTGATTTGTTCCTAACAGGTGCAACACATAACAACCGCAACATTGGTTTGGTTATGGTCCAGACACGATTTAAAACGTGGTTTAGTTCCTATAGTAATTGGTATGCTTGTACTTACAGTGTACAGGCCACTCATGCTAGACTTTCTTTCATTATTTTTATTAGCTGGCCCATGGTCGGCACTTATTATTAAGGCGATTACCACCTTTTTCATCGGCGCAACAACGTTGCATATTTACGCAGGTCTCGCGCATTCAATTGGAATTTTCTAAACTTTAATTTATGTACATATTACGTGTGTGTGTGATGTACAGTTGTTTTGATCAATTCATTGATTGATGTTTCCCATTTTCCAATAATACTATAATTGTATATTACGTAATAAATTCGTTGTTATTACATTTATATTGTATTATTTTTATCTTCATAATTGTGTGTCATAAATTTCACAATTTGAAAGCATTTCACTTTATTAAATATGTATCCAATAATCTTGCGAGCAATAACATGCTACAGTATATTATGTGCGAAAAGAGAAAAATTTTTAAAGTTGATTATATTTTTCAAATAATACTTTTTTTAAAGATACAAATACCAAAGAGATATATTTTTCCAAATACAATAATATCACGAAAAAATGTTTTTGTATTAATATATGTAAAATTATATAAATTTCTGTCATATCTTCTGTTTCCTTGATTCTAAGTATATTGTATGGATAATGCATCTTTTACTCAATTTTTAAATAAAAAAATATAAACAGTTATATAAAATATAAAGTTATTATTTTTAAATTATTAACTGTGTTAATGAAACATTTATAAATGTATATTCTTAGTCAGTCCTATTATATTAATTTGTATTCTCGTTTGAAGAGTATTCTTTTGAGAACAATGGCCAAACGATTTCTGCTGTCTCACTTTATCCTTTGTTCTAAAGACTCCGTTCTATTGCGGTTAATGGACGTTAGTGACCGCAGGCCTGTATATACAATAAATATACGCGGTGACAATCATTTTAGAATAGAGCTCGCACATGACAGGCCTTGATTGTTTTGAATTTGAAGTTCAGCCAAAGCTAAAAGGGACAAACTATTTCCCCCTCCTTTGAGTATAAATATCTCTTCGAAAGAAATTAAACCTATTCTGTTAGCTATTGTTAATTAATTTTATGATAAATTTGCAACAATATTTTGCTAGTTTCAATATCTGGATGTTACACATCTAATTTGTGTTTAAAATATAGGTACTAGATATACACTGACAATTAATCAAAATAACTATAGATGAAAAAATATATTTGTAATATTTTATATATAACTTGATTCAAAAATATGCTGGATTAGAATCCTTTGAAAGATATAATAGTTTATTAATTTTGCTAATTCTCTAAAATGTATAAATCGCTGAAGAAGAGTATTTCCTTTATATTGTTGACGTTAGATTCATCTCAGAAAGAGTTACACAGTGGGATTTCCATTCCGATTACTAATTGTAAAATTCATTGTAGATGCGTTAGAAGTATATAAACTTTCCTTGTTTTAATAACGTGTCTAAATAACGGACCTAAACCAATGATTCATAATAAAACCAAGTCTTTTCCCCTTCTTCAAGTATGTAATTAGTATTTCCTCAAATATGTAATTTAAGAATCTGCTCAGGGACATGACAGATCTGTCTACAGACCTGCTAACCATCTCTCCAGTTAGTCTGGCATCGTTGACAATGCTGGAATTCAAATTGACCATTAACTAATAACGCACATTATATCAATAAATTCTCATAAAGGTTCACGAGAATCTGTATGTTTATATGTACAAATAAAATTATTGCGACTTCTCTTGTGATGTCATTCCGTTTATAGAATTTTATTTCAACCAATGTATAGAACTTATATTGACCGCATTTTTATCACATTATTTCCGGGAATTTTTTGCGGGAATAAAATATAACAATTTTTTTAAAAATTGTTTTTAAAATAAAAAATTGCATTTATATGCATAGAAGATTAAATTTTACATTTCTGCAATATGTTAATGAATAACAACGGAACATTCTGGAATAAGTTGACGGTTTGCAGTTTTATAAATTTATTTTGTGAACTTCACTAGATCATGTGTGACCTCTATCACGTAACTGAGATGCGTTTATCACGTGCAGATACACATTTGATGTACTTTCCCCTTATCACATGTAATAAATTATAATTACTATAAGAATGTGACGTTTACTTACGTGGTGTAACGAGAAAAATTTGGTGTCTTTGGCGTCATTATTTACGCGCGCGAGTAGCTTATTGTAAACATTGTAAACAAGATATATCTATAGATATTTATTTATTTCCCAAAGTTTTTATACTTTACGAGAATATGTACGAAAAATATGTATTGACTTCTAGATTTTAGAAAAATTTAGAAGAAAAACGTACGTACTGAAATATATAATATATCTAAAAAATATAATAAAATATGAAATATAACTATATATACATTTATAAATTTATAGTACTTAATAATTTATTCTTTAACAATTTTTCGATTAATTATTTTATGAGAATATTCACGAAAATGATGTATCTTTTTAGAATTAGGTAAACACGTGCACACAGTTGCATTATTTATATACTTCCGTGTTAATATTAATCCACAGTACATACATAAAGGATTTCTCAGTAAGAGCCATTTTTCTTCAGTTAGATTGACGTTATTTCGACGCGTCACCAAAACAGGTTCCAAAGTTCACGTTTCGTCTATACGAAGAAGCTGCTCCATATATTGGCGTACACGTGATGTAACCCGGCAGGTCAGGACATTACTGATCCGGCATCTCTTCATTTAACTCAATGACGCCGAATACACGCGCCTGGATTGTCGTTTGCCAAACGATTACGTGAAAATAGGAAAAACAACCGTGGACTTTGGACGCGTGAGCCGCCAAGAAAAATGCGGAGAGCCGGTTTCATCAGGCGCAACGTATACAATTTATGATGCTAATCAAACATATGTATTAGAGCAATCATCAGTCGCGTGAGCTGTCGAGTTTACGGTGTGGTAACGCTGAACAAAAATTGATAAAGGAAATGCCGCTTAAATCTCCGAAAACCGTTACTTCCGCCAGTTGGAAATTCGTATCGCACACGATAGCAGGGCATTATCAGTAAAATAGTTGTAGGAGTAAGACGTCATCAATGACAAAAGGTCAACAGAACTAGCTTGACAGATAGGAGATAAGACTTTTTCCCATTTTTTATGATCTTGCGGAAAGCGTAAAATTTTCATTGTTCGCGTGATTTTTGCGATAAATATCCGCGATTGAGGAAAAACGGATATTCGCCCATCGCGGGCAAGTTTATCCGCTATCGTGGGTAGAGGGGCCAGCCGTTTCTCCATTGGCCCGCACAACGTAGTTGTTCGCTCGTGGGTTCTGGTCGATGCTGCTAAAAGCCGCGTCGGAACGAGACCTACTAGTCGTCGGAGAGCCGAGAGAAGTGCGTATCGACCGGTCGCATCCTGCGGAGAACCCGAGTCTATTCTCGTCCGTACGTCGGGCATATTTGCATCGTTCACGTGATAGAGCGCGTTCCCCGAGGAGGAAGCCGAGAAACCGTAGCTGAAAAGAATCGACGAGTTCTACCGAGAAGTCGCGGTGAGCATCAGCTGACATTTTTCTGGCCCTCGGCTGCTTGAACGCCTACATCGATAGCGCACGCCGATCGGAGTCTCCGTCGAAGAGGAGTAGGACTGCGCGGGAGAAAGAGAAATCGAGATAGAAAAGAGAAAAGTATATGAAGGGCGATCTGAGCAACAGTGACCTCGGCTCAAATTCTAAGCGCATCTCGCAGAGCAGAAACGCGAGGTTGGTGAAATCGGAGCGAGGTGGCCGCTATTACTATGTAAATTTTCAGCGGGCGTATTTGTTTGCGCGCGCGCGCACTGTCGCCAACGAGCAACGACATTAAGCAGCTACGGCAGCAGCAACATCGTCGTCGATAGTATCGGGAGGCACGGGCACGAGCGAGAGGGAATCGCACGGCACGCCGCAAAGTAGAGACCCGGTCTTTTCTCTGACAAATTCCAAGGAAGCCCGCAAACTGGCTCCGGAAGTGAGGATAAAGCAAATTGGAATGAGGGAGGACCTGCTATCTATAATACGGCACACGAGCAGCGACCACTTCTCGGAAGAGCTTTAGCCGGGAGCTTGACCCAGGAAGTAGAGACGCGGCGAGCCGAGCCCAGGCTTGGAGGCGACAATTCGCGGCTGATCCGCGCGATAGAGTAGAGGCGGCTCTCGCTCTCGTTGGCGGGTTTCTTTTTATTTGGAGCGGCTGCGGCTCCACGTAAATCGGGCTTCCTATTTGCTCCGATGGTCCTCGGTATTATTTTCAAATCGATCATAATTTCGTTGTTGTCGTCGTCGAAAGAAGAGGAAAGGGAGAGCCGAATACCCGGAAGACCGATTGTTCTACGTAATACGGGTTTCTCGGTTATGCCCTGGGTCGCCGCATGTTTCGATCTGCTGGCGGCTCCCTTACTGGGTTACTGTCTCACGATCAGGAAACTGGCCCTGCAAGCCGGTCTTCTGCAGGAGAAAAAAAGCGATCTCGCCGTGAGGCAGACGCCTAACACGGAGATACCCTTGAACGCTGACACCACCATCACCACCAACACCATCATGGCCCCCAACGCGGAAGAGCGTCAAGGTAAAGTTCCGCGCGGGGTGAGTCGCTTGATGCCAAAGGGGTGTGAGACGTCTGCTTACGTAATATGTGTGTCTTCTTTTACATCACTACTTTTGAACACTTTGCTTTCATATTGCGGAGCTTATCTGCTTATCATGGAAAGGTGCTTATCTACGCGATTAATGTAACTAAGGTGTCAAAGTGCTTTGTATGGCGAACATATATACACAAAATAGGATACATAATTTATCAGTCACTTTTTCGTTGCATGGCACCATCTAACTTACGTAATCTCCGAAGAAAAGAATTTTGAATAAACCTGTAGCGTATACTCAAAATGTCAAGATGTCATTGTATTACTTATCTTAAATTTACATTGTAAAAAGTCTAAAGTCTAGGGAAATATTTATTATAAAGAGTAAGCGTGCTCTTAAAATAATTATCAATTACAACTTTTGTCTGTCCGTTTTATGTTACAATTGTCTTGTAGAAAGCTAGCATAATTTCCTTAAAAATAATAGTAATTTATAGATTTTCTGTTTAAATGAGTTGTGCAATGTATAATTAACATGATTGTTTTAATATTTATTTTGTTAACTAGTGTAGGTTTGCATTTTTAGTAACCTTTATTGTATCTTATGCATGTGCATTTATTACTCGCTGCTTACTATTACAATCAACATTAACTGACTCGTTTTAACAGCATTTGAAAAAAACCTACGCTCACCGCATGTCAAGATAGAAAAAGAAAAACTTGTAATTCATGCCTTTCATTCTTTCTCAATTTTCGTTTGTAAAAAAAATAAACACGCTCACAACACGTATATCTTGTAAATAATATACTCTCTATAGAATCCTACGAATTATTCTGATATTGTGTTAGAAGCCGGTTTATAATAAAATTCAAAGGAAATGAAAAGTGAAAGGAAAACACCGACTCGAGTATTGAGGTCGCCGCGTCTTCGGTATATCGCAATGTCGGTCTTGCTCGTCTTATATTGCATTTGTGCTTCTTTACTCGTTATTTTCGACGTAAAATTAACGGCAGCGAATATTTCATGTCTTTCAAATGTGGAAAGTATATCCTTAAAATTATATATTGTACTGTGTACGAAAGAAGGTGGCTGGCTAAAATTATGAAGGGTATAAATAAACATATGAATGCGATCGGATTTAATCGTCATCATTTTCATTACCTTACACACAACAGCTTGGACAGATCATCGATACATGAAAGAATAATTAATATTTTGCTTATCTTTTTTCAAACGCATTAATACAAACTTGAGGATGTGCAAGCAGTTATTGTCCCATCAATGTGTGCTTGACTTTTATTACAACATCCGTACTTTTATTTGCGACATTGTTCTCACGTTACAAACGTCATTGTTATACGCAAGTATCGGATTCTTACGATTCCGTCTTGGAATATAATTCTGTGAAACAATCGGCATAACGTATCGAAGAGGAAATTGAATGCACTTAAAATATATTACAAAAGATATTTTTAATAAATAAATGCGAATGTGTGTGTAAGCATTGATTGACTGGTAATTCCTCCTTTTTATACGCGTACGTCACATCCTACTTCATGACATTCAATTTTTATATATGCAACAATATACTTTTCATTAAAATTATCCATATTAAATAAAAAAATTAACGCGAGAATGTGTACTGTTACAAGAAATATAATAAACATAATATAAATATAAAATAATTCATAAAAGAATTTTTGATACAAATGATTTACTTTGTGTCGTATATTATATATATGTTTATGTTAATTAAAATTTTAATACATATGTAAACCATTAGATACGTAACAACGTTTCTACAAGATACATAAAACACTGAGATTTACATATTAAATAATATATTTTTGCATTGAATTGCGCGAAAAAGACATGACATCGAGAAACTTTTATTCCTCTATAAGCCAAATATTATGTATAAATATTATCTGAAAATATACGATAAATACCTACATGTTAAAATGTGTCTGTAATTTATCATTCTGGCATTGAGGAATCGATAACTTATCACTACGTCGTCAGACACCACCAAATCGTATTCGTGTCTTATCTCTTAAGTTTTGCAAGTACAGGGAATTTCCAAATTGTTACGAATTCTTACATTCAAAAATTCTTTTGCGAATATAAGAGAGACTAAGGAAACAAATCGATGGAATTAAACGTCGTAAATTTTTAAACGAATAATATTAAATCTCATGAAACATACTAAAATTTTGAATAAAATTTCTGCTAAAATATAATTTCAAACCAAATATGTAATACCAAGATTTTTATTTATAAAATTATTTCTATTTTTTACACTTAAATAAATAATATTTTTTAAATGTTAAATACTGTAAAAGAAAAATTTCTGAAGTTTTTCAATATAAAGAAGATTGTTCCTTATATCAGTTAAAAATTAAACTTTTTAATATTATAATATTAACTTAATATCAATTATTTTTAATTAATAATAAATAATTTTAGTCACATTATACGAAATAAAAATATATATAATAGAACGTTTTTCAACATGTACAAGAATAATAAATTATTTCACACACTACGCGTATAATAATCTGAAGTGGTACATTTTAATCTATTGATAGCATTGATTAGATAATATTATTCCGAATAGAAGGGATAGTCATTATGCATGTGCGTTATCATCTTGAATTCAGATATGAGAGATAAGCTTATCATATATGAACAGGTAATGCTTTTTATTTTTGGAACATAAAGGTTCTCAAGAATCTCAAGCTGTTATTTCCGTTTCGTGGAACCCGCGAACCATAACAAAAATTAATAATATTTATAAAGCTATATCAAGTGTATTAATTACATTTTTGTGGTTTAATTAATATGATGATTGATGTTTTTTAATATTTATGTAAATTCAAAAAATACTTGATAGCGAATATTCACTACATATTCGCAAAATCTATGGGAAGAGAAATAAATATTTTATTTTTGTCGAAAATAAAATGTAATTTTACTGCGTTTAAAGGGTAAATTATTGTTGGCTTCGGTAACGTGTGGAGAAGCCGAAACAAAGCCCAGTGTACGCGCATTTAGAATCTAAATATAAAACCCTGTGTTTCTAGTGGGGCATGAGGCATCATATATATTTGATTGCCCGCTCACTCGACGTCGTAGTATTTATTAAATATATGTAAAGTTTCTCTAGAACAATCAAATTTTAATTCTTTTCTCGAATATCGCTCTCGTCAATCTTTAATCCGTATACTTCTGTAGACAGATATAAGCTAGATAAGATAATTTACACGTGCTTTTCATACGTAAAAGAAGTGAATTAATTAAATATTGATATTATACTCATCTGCTAATTTTAAAATTTGTTATAAAATTGATTAATTTTGAAAAATATGGCGTGAAAGAAATGTTACAAAATTTTAAGAATGCACTTTTAATATTTAACAATTATACAATTAATTTTTAGAATATCTGTTTTCTATAAATTTCAATTAATATAAGATTACACATATTTTTGTAAACTATAATTGTTTCTTGTTTTTTGATACGCAACAAATCTTTATGTGATCTGTTTACACACACATTAAATGCTTAGAAACTTGAATTGAGTTTTTATCGTGACTAATTGATTTAATTACCATACATATTATTGGTAAAAAACTTGTGATTTTCTCGTGAGTTTTTATAAAAAATACTGCATGAATGTTTTAGTTCCCGATCATTGAATCAATTGTAGTCTTCTTTACAAACACGTGCAGTTTTTGTCAATGGGAAATGGATAGTCATAGTGCGAAATTGTTTCTCTGCATATTATAATGTGTATTTCATAACATACGGCATGCTTATGAAGTATATACTTCACACAAATTATTGCTTTTGCAAATGTATAATGTAGTATAAAAATTCATGAATAATGCAATATTATTCCACGCTTTGCAGTTTGAATGTATTTTTATAACTCTCGGTAGCATATCTGACTTAAACATTTTACGATCACTGATATTTTCAAGAGGATTTTAGTAGTGTTGCTGCAAGTCCAAAGTCACGTTGTCTGTATATACCATTCTCATGTTACTACTGCTCGTGCCTATAAGCATGACGCGTGTTCAGATATATATTGCCAAAATATTCGCACTAGTATATAACAAAATGTCTCATTCAAAGGAACTCTGACTAACAGCATTATATTTAGTTTTTATCCTGTGATTTTTAAAAATTTTACTGACGACATTTTGAGGCAAACATTGGAGACGGGAAAACCCATTTTACAAATATGTGTATAATATTGTTTCGGGATAAATTTTTTATTCGGAAGAAAAGAAAATTTGACTTCTTTATCCATTGCGTATTATGCAATTCGCATAAAGTTACAGAAATTTTAATATTACTAAAGCAAATACTAATATATATGTAATTCAATTTTGTTTTAATTATATTAAAGATTATAAATATATGATATGCAATAGATCAGAATAATAATAAATGCTTACAATTGTGTACATTAATGAGAAAAATATGTTTGAAATTTACATTATAGTCGCCGTAAAATAATTTTCAGTCGTTAATGTATTAAATCCGAGAAAGAGTACTTGCATAAATTACCTAAGCGTTAATAGAGTACTGAATGCTTTATTGTCTGCATTTAGATCCCGGCAAAGAGAAGGTCGCAGGGAGAATCTCAGGACCAGCGAAGTCATCGCGCAAATTTGTGGGAGTTGTCGTAGCCATTTGCGGTTTACCGGCTCGCGGAAAAAGCCAAATCGGGCAGAGCCTTGCTCGCAGACTCATTTGGAATGGTGTAACCACAAAAGGTAAGAATGTATACTTAATGACATATCTTAAGGCAAGCATTTATTAAATCTATTATACGATGTAAAGAGATTTATTGCAGCCATATGCTTAATTTTTTATCTTGATTAAACGTATATACGTATACAAGAGATTAAATCAATATTCCCTAAATCTTGTTTCAGTATTCCGCGTGAGTGATTACCGTAGGAAACGATTCGAACCCCATATATCACACGAATATTTCCGGCCGGATAATGCGGCAAACAATGCGTTAATTGCTCTCGCTCAGAGAGATGCCATGCAGGATTGCGCGGCATGGCTTACATCTGGAAATACCGTAGCGGTAAGTATCTAGAAGAATATTGGTAGTTTCTTCACGAGATTACGCTTGTAAACAGCAATATCTCGAATAATGCTACCTCTCTGTTAGCATTATTCGAGGATAATATTCATGATTATTTTACTGCACTTATAAGTATCGCAGAAAATTGCATGGCAGTTAATTAAGTAAATTGTTATTTGGGTAGCTTCACAGATGACATTGTATATCACACAGTTATTCTTTCTCCCTGTATTAAGATCCTGGACGCTATGCTGATTACACGAGCGCAACGCGCGGAGGTCTACGATTACTTCTCAGGCCAGCTCGGTTACCGCGTTCTCTTCATCGAATGTGTCTGCGACGACGCCGAAGTCCTCGAGTACAACCAACAAGAAATCGTGAGACATTGCGCTGACTACGCGGGAGTGGACGCCGCTCTGGCCGCGGAGGATCTGCGTTCAAAAATTGCTTTTTACGCTGGGTTATATGAACCTATGAATGACAGAACTTATCCCAGGATCAAGATCGACACCGGTACTATGGATATCGAGACTTGTAAAGTGTCCGGTCATATTGAAACCAACGTGCTTGGATACCTCGGAGACATCTCCCTCAAACCCCACACTCTTTACTTCTCGAGAGTAAGCAGTTGTAGCGTTTTTCTACATTGTGACATATAAATTGCCGAAAAAGAAAAATAGAATATCCCATAATTATATTTTGCCGTTGTTGCTCATTTCGTTTTCTATTTTTCTTCGCGTTCTATACATTCTTTTACTATACATTTTTGTATTGTATATTGCAGCACGGCGAAAGCGAGTACAACGTGGTCGGTAAAATCGGCGGCGACACGGTATTAAGCGCCAGAGGTGAACGTTACGCTCAAGCGTTGTCAAACAAGTTCAATGCCATGCATATTCCCGATCTTCGGGTTCTCACCAGCCGCCTTCGCAGAACGATCGCAACGGCGCGCGGTATCGAAGCCCCTCAAGAGCACGTGGCCGCTTTGAATGAACTTCACGCGGGGGTGTGCGAGGGCCTCTCTTACGAAGAGATGCAGGAGCAATATCCGCAGGTAATTGTCATCTTTAAGTAAACCTAATGGAGCAATAAAATATTGATTGCCAGTTAAAAATATTCCAGCTTCGAATCATACGTTAAATTCGGAATTAAGTTCGAGCAATTTAATTTTTATCAACAATAGCCGTTGATCGTAGGAAACAACCGTGACATAATAACAACGCTGTCTCTTATGTCTTACGTTTAATTTTGTAACAGGAGTTCGCTTGGCGCGATCAGGACAAGTTGCGTTATCGTTATCCGTGGGGCGAGAGTTACATCGACGCAATGCAACGCGTCGAGCCGGTAATTGCCGAGCTGCAACGCTCCAACAACGTTCTCGTGGTGTCACATCAGGCGATATTGCGCTGCATCATCGGATTCTTCCTCGATAAGAAGCCCGAGGAGCTGCCCTACATGGACGTGCCGCTGCACACGATAATCTGCATCACCAGCCAGGGTTACAATTACAAGCTCGAGTTCTTCAAGCTGCCGATCGAGTGCGTGAACACGACTCGCGTCAAGCCGAAGAACTGCAGCGGCGACCGTACAGCTGCCGACGCTCTGCTCACCGTTCCAGCGCACTTCGATATACCGGACCCCTGGAGAAACCCCGGCAACGGGCCTACTCTCGTGCAGCAGCACTAAGAGAACCGCGAGCGACCCGTTTCGAAAGTGACGTAAATCAAATTTTGAAACACGACGCGAGTTTGAGCCCTGAAGAGAACAGTAGTACAAATCGATCGATACATGATTTTATGTATGGGGTATCAGAGAATTTTACAATCGGTTGAAGGAAATAAAATAAAAAAGGTAATATATTATCAATTTATATAAATAAATCTTATTTATAATATATTTTTTGAGATTAAGGATTGATAAGATCTTCAAGAGTTGATTTACGTCACAATTGAAACAAGGCATTCTTCTTCGCTTAATTACCCTAATAATTAGCTGTATACTCGCGGCGCTATAAAAGATTATTTACTTGTTTGTAATTCTGGAATTTACTATTATTATGAAGGAAAATTAGACCACTGTCGTCATTGATGTTCGTAATGGCAACTACATGAGACGATTTTGTTCATCTTCACGCGTAGTATCTCGCAAAGGCACGATGCGTTTTGACTTAATTTTACTTACATCAAAGTGCGAATGCAAAAGTCTGTACTGATTTCAAGAGTTCTTTTATGTAATAGAGAAACTCGCAGATTTTATGGCATAAATGTCTTTGATACTTAGTCGACAATATTATGTGTACGCCCGGACCGACGTTGACAATAGGTCTATGATATCCCGGTAGGATAATATACCCCTTTTTGATAGCTAGCAATTGGAAGCCCATGACTCGAGCCCTCTACGTATCGCGGGACTCATAGTTTTGTCGATAGTTTATAGCATTATTCGAACCATAGTACGCTCATGGTAGCTCATAGATTGAGACATATTACCTGTTGTGCTAAACATACGCACAGATTTGTATATAGAACGAAATGGGGAGTTGATGTTGAAAACTGTTTGTGATAGAGAAATAGTAGCGCGTAGATACTGTCACCGTGGTTGACGCGCATATAAATTACCGTATCTTTTCGTATCTCAGCATTTTTAAAATTTCTTTTTCTCTCAAAATATATTACGAAACTTTTATTCCGTGGTGTGATCATTTTTATCAAATTGAACAATCTTTTTTATCGTCACGTTTTATCGCTTGAGTGTCATCGAATTAACGATTATATCGAAAGACGTAAAAAGTAATAGACACGTTCGGATATATGCGCATCGACAAATATAATTTGCATATATCGATTGATTTTGAGCCTTAATTATCCGGCCTTTTACATGATACGATCAAAACAGTAAAAAATTTATCTGGGTACTCTAAGAACTTATATTTTTATAAACGATAGAGATATTAGATGTAATTATATTTACTTTCTTTATAGCGACTAATTCGTTTTGTATTTTGACCAGCAATGCAGTATGTTTATAATTATTCATAATTTCTAATAATCTATAAATATTCAATATATTATTTTATATATAAACAAATATACAGATATTTAATTATAGATGAACTCTTTGCAACGAAATGAATGATCGAAAAAGAATCTTAACACCGAAATCACTTATCATCACTGTCGGAGACATAAACTAGTTTATTAGCTAAAACTGTTATGAATTATGGCTATCTTCAAACAATGAGAAAGAGAGCTTATTATCTTTTGCGAAACTTTATAAACTTTTTGCGAGATGATTATTGCGATTATTGTATACAATGATTCAAACGTGTTGATAGAGAATTTTATCCTTACTACTAAATCTTTTTATCGAAACGAATTCTTCTGTTGCATATACATTTGTAAATTACGTCTATTTAAATTCGGTATATTATTTTACAGACTTGTTAAAATGACTTGTTATTTTTAGCATATATTTATAAATGCAATATAATATACGCAGGAAAGCGGACATGCATTTTGGATGATTTAAATCAAGGGTTGTATTAAATTCGTGAAGTAGAATTCAAAGTCCTGCTGTGAGTTTGCTATAATTTCCTACGTAACTAAAACGTTACTCCGGCTAAACAAGGGAAACTTCGCGAACTAACGTACACAAATTAATCCTTAAAGGTCGTTGATCCATTGATATTTTATCGTTGTATTTTAGGATAGTTTATTGCATAAACACGCATAATATTTGTTTAGACGTGAACACGAAGTTCTTCAGGATTCAACGCGATGCTAAGCTACGAATCTGACATTCGCGCTTCCGAGGATTAGTTCGATAATTTGCTTGCTTTAGGGAAAACAATTTACGTGTGCTATGTATATCTTCCTTTTTTTGGCTGCGTTCGGAAACGTCACCCGGGTATACTCCCTTCTCCTTCTAACTCGCTGAGATAGAAAGAGAAGGGAGTATACTTGTGTGCACTCGGGTGACGTTTTCGACCGCAGCCTTTGAATAACAAGTCGATCTAGTCGATCTTCCGATGTTTCGACTACTACACATTTTGTGACTCTATACACGCTTGAACGCCGCGAGAGGTAAATTATAATTTGTAATATGTATATGGTTAAGATGTATTTTATTCATAGTTTGAAAACTTTAGAATTTTTTATTTGTACACTCTGAATAAACTTTTTTTTACAAAATTTGTCCTTTACATTTCTTGTTTAATCATTTATCAAACATAAGTATTAGGAAAATATTTAATATCCTTAATATAAAAAAAATTATGGTTATATTTATTATAATAAGGCAGCATAAGTTTCTAATCTGTTAAAATCGATTCTTAGAAATTGATAAATTTATATTCTGTATTTAAAAAGGTAAATACAAAACAAGGAAAATTCAAGTAGAAATTATAAATAATTATAATTAAAATGTTGTTTATTAAAAATTATTGATTTATTTAGATTCGTATAGTATTAAAAAAAATGGAAATTTCCAAGAATTAAAAAAAAAACGCGATTCCGAGAATTTCATGAACTTTAAGTTTTAAATATTGCGGAACTCTTTGAAAATCGGCAAAGAATATAATTAGATATAATGTGAATCAAATCACAACTACAATTATTTCAATTCCAAAAGTCACATTTTTATTACTTCTTTCTTTTATTAATATCTATCATAAGCAAAGGGAACTACGATCGTACTCTCTCATAATTTTCTTATAATATTAAAGACCAATAGTACCGCTGGTATACATATAAGCATAAATATATAATTGTATATAGATATACAATTGTATATAGATATAACTATATAAAATAATTAAATAACTTTGCAGAATAATCATGTAAGTTTATGACTAGCAAATTTCACACATATGACTAGATAGGTTTTCATAAATACTGCAAGTGAGTAACTGAGATCAGCTATTTTTCTAAAATTAAAATATTGATTTCATTTAGAGATTTCGTATATAAATCTCGAAATAATTTAATAAATAAAAAAATATTAAAAATTAAAACAATTTTTTAAACAAAATTGAATAAATGCACATTTATAATTCTTATCCTATTTAATTATCACGAATGAAGGAAATATTGATACCATTTTAATGAGTAAAGAGAGAGATATCGTATGAACATACACGCTGAATTTTCATTATATTAATAATGCCAATAACACGGCATATATTGAAGAATATATTGAATTTGGAAATTTCCGCACTCAACAATCCGCTTTCACTTGAACGTATCGTACGCAATATTAAATAGCCGATCTCATTAATTTGGACGTATAGTCTCTTTGTTTAGCGGCCAAATGCAAATCCAAACTTCTCAACATTCTCGCTCGAATTTCTTGCGCGTTCGATTCCCGTTTATGAAAATCACTCGCTAGAATTCTACCTTCCGAATGCAACGGTTCGTTTCGTTGAAGATTGTCGAGTCCGATCGTATTTAACGAGGAGGATTTATTTCGTGATTCCTGCATGATGGTTTTCATGAACTCAAGGGCCATTCTCCGACAAGTATCGAAACCCAGTAATTGTATCCTTTTACTGTGAACGGCATCCATACGGTGATTTCTGCAGCGTGTTTCCCTGTCTATTATTTTAGCAAGAGAATTGGGTGTCCCGGGTAGATCTTGAAATACTTTACTAAGGATTTCTTTTGTTAAATCTTCATCACTGCCCGATGCGTCTAAAATAACAGAAATATTTTAATAAATTTGACGATTGCTAGTTTGTGATCATAAGGATTAAATATTAACTCATACGTACACGAAAGCATAAAATGTCTTGCCAAAATATTTATTTGTATTACGGTTAATTGCATTTTAGATTTGGGAGATAGAAAGAACAAAAAAAATAAATAAAGGTATTTAACAATCAAAAATTAAATTTTTAATTTGTAAATTTTTATCAAAAAATTTCTTCGCATATCTATGAGATATTATAATTTGCCTTGTCTATAAGTCGTCAAAATTTTTTGGAAAATAAAACAAGTCACATTTTATTCTATATATCACGCGTACGACACGGAAATGCCGTCATGTCGCATTGAGAGTCATGCGTGAATTTGACGAGATTGCTAAGATATCATACGAAAATGGTTTCCACCTAGTTGCACACGGATTGACGTCGTTCCATATGATTCTTATACTGCACGGAATTTAATTTCATGCAGAACTTTTCAAGATATCTGTGACAATTGATATAAGCCCTATGGATACTCCAATCTTTACTTGTTCCCATTATCAGCAATAGAGAAATAAATGTTGTTTTATAAAAATGTCATTTCATTATGACAACTAATTGTTCAAATAAGTCATTTTGACATAAAAAGTTTGTCGTAATATATTGGGCAAAGGAAACGAGCTTTGTTCAAAACTTTGTAAGGAAGGTCTGGAATGTCATCTTATTCCATTGCACAATGTTGCAAAAGTTTTTGCCGGTGATTTCGAGTGTACAAGTTACGCAATGCATGAAAGGATATAAAGTACGAGAAGAGTTTTGCATTACCTTGATCACCATTATCAGTTTCTGCGATGTATGCGCCTTCCCTGATCTCTCGTTGTAATTCTAGAACTCTGGCTAAAGCCAACTGGAGATATTCTCTTGTATTTGGATCCTGTAGAAAGATGAGATACATATACACTCGAATACTATATGGGACACATTTCTAGCCACGTTAAAAATTAGTTTTTACAATATTATTTCATTTTATCTTTAATACGTCAGATATCGATCTTTATCTACTATATAACTGATAATTTATACTTATTAAATAATTTATTAACTGCCTATAATACTTCATTAATTAATCATTTAAAATATAAAGAAAAATAAGCCTTTGCATTGTGTTAATAATCTAAAATATGTAAAATTTTTTTCTAATTTACGCATTCCGTGTGGAAATCTAACAAAAATATAGTAAGCGTATATATTGCTTTATATGTATAATACACCGGCCTCTGTCACAATTGAAAAGCTTTTGTTACAGATAAATTAATTGGCCAGAACGATCTATACTATATTATATTAAAAGATAAACTATCAAATACAATTATATTGCGATTTGATATATGTGTGTGACAAAATGAAAAAAGATTTAAAATGTTTTACAAACTTTTTTAATTGATTAAACGCAAAATATAATAAAATTCCATTATTTAAACTATTTAAAGCTTTATAAATTTCATAAAACTTCGAATATTGGTAAAATTTATATAGAAAAAATTTTACCTCATTTATCGCAAAAATGACTTCGTGATCGACAGGCGTAAAGAGAAAGAGAGAAATAGGAAACTTTAGATCATATTTGTCTCTGGTATAATAAATTGCTATATGCCTTCATGATTTTGTAAGAAGATAAATACAACTTGAAAATGAATACAATTTTTATTTCATATACTAAAATAAAATAATTTTTCAAGATGAACAATTATACTGCTTATTAAATGTAATAATTGCGAACAAAGAAGAACACAAGAAGCATTGTCTAACTTTGTTAAGTGTCTCAATAAATGCTGACAAATAGCTTCTTTATTTATTGATTTATTGATTTATTAAAACAATATTATCGATATCTATTCATATTTTTAATCAAGCTATAACTCGTACTTACAATTATATATTATTGGTAATATATATATCTATATAATCAGATAATTAATAACCTTAACTTACTGTGTATTCTTTCATTCCTTTTGTTCTTTTAACGTCATTGCCAACGTCTTCTAAACAAGGTGCCTGCGTTGAATAATGTATTAAAAAATTTTTCTTTATAACTTATAAATTTTTATAATTTTAAACATGCACATCGCTATTTCTGTCTTATTAGAAATGTACTGCACATATATATAGTAATATTATTCTGTACGCATTCTGTATTATTTTACACAAAAGTATATATCATCTTTATTCTAAAAGTATCTTACCGATGAATATCTCTTCATTATGATCTGTGACTCAGCGCTTGTCCATCTGTAATTCAATAAATTTGAGAAACTAAGAAGCCTTAGAAATTGTGTTCGTGATTAATTGTAATAAATAAATGTCTACTGAAAAACTTCGAAAATTTCATAAAACCATAATAATGTTCAACGTTATTTTTAATTAAAATATCTGTTTTGTTTTATTTATATTAAAAATTGAACATCCGACCACATTAATTTTCCTCATAATTTTGTATGATATACTATCAGTACTATAACCAACGGAAATTTAATACATGTAATAATAGCTACAGGTTGTGCATGTCGATAATGCATTGTAAACGCTATTTGAGAGATAATGTATTACTCATATCCGTATAATATCCGTTATATTCGAACATAACTGTTTTTATCCATTATAAGGTTGCATCAAATTAATCAGTTGTTCTCCGATTTTAATATCTATTACGCCAAATAATATTGAAAACAGTATATTGTATTAATTAATTGTAAGAATTAATATTACTTAAAATATTTTTTTTTAATTTTTTTAATACGTGACTTTGTAGCAGCAACCAATTTAACATGTTTCGTCAAACTTTTATGCAATAACAATATTGTACTCTTCATAAAAAAATTAACATGAAATGTGAACGCATATGGACTCGACTCGTAATAAAAGCTACAAAGTTGGTATCTGTTTGGATTATCGTCTTATTGTGTTATCGTCTGGAAGTAATGATACCTCGTGTTACTTACGCGCTTCTGCCTTCGAGTAGAAACGTGCGCTTTTACAAGTTTGTCCCTTAACTTCGTATCGGTTATCCGTCGTATCAGCTTTGTTATTTAGTGCTGCCGGAGGTATTGAGAGGTTCTCCGTGCTTGCAGGCCCACTAATTGTTCTTTCGTGCCGCGCAAAGTTTTTCCAGTAAACTCTTTTTCGTAAAAAAAAAGAAACACCTTTTTTGCGTCCTTTTTGTCACGAGAAAACGGTACCCCTGTTATTAGTTATACGCTGCGCGCTACGGTGGACTGTCAGTGGACACGACTGTTGACTAACGTCGATCCTCCCGTACTACCAACCCCCTTATTTTCACGACCGTTGTCGAATAAGGGGGGGTCACGCGAGGGAGTCTGTTTATCACCCAGCCCCCTTCGAAATCCGGCTGTTCAACCGTCGTATAAAGGTCCGAACGAACGGCAGATGCAAGACACCCCCTTTCTCCTCTCTCTCTACCCTGCGCGTGCCCCGTTAAAGGGAATGGACGACGAGTGGCACGTGCGAGTGGGTACGTTACACGCGCCGCGCCGTGCCGAGGAGTCTCGCATCGATTATTCTTATTCGACTTGGGAATGACCGAGTGATCTTTGCATGTGCACGTTCTCATAAAATTTTTTCACGCAAAAGAAAAAACATGATTATTTTATGTTGTTATATTAAATTATATATAGCGAGTTATCTTTATTAGTATACAGTTTAGCCACATGAACATAAAATATGTGAAAAACATACAAAATATCCTATAATTGGGTCCTTTTGCAAAATGTATGCGATACTTCTAAGCGAAATATTTATATATCTGAAAATATAATGGATCAGTTTTGAAATATCTTATATAATATACAATGTATATAACCATTTTAGACGTTGATGAATGTTCTTGTTACTCAGATTATTTTGCAAAATACTTATGCATTATCAACTAAGTGATCGCATTATAAATCTAATTTAAATATAAGCAAAACGACAATAAAAAGCTTGATACAGTACAGAATTTTACTGTTCTATAAGTTCACAGCATCGATTCGCATCTCTCTCTCTCTCTCTCTCTCTCTCTCTATCTCTCTCTCATGTAGTCCCATCAATATATTATAGGTACTACAAACTTTCGAGCGTAGAAGAAAATATTTTATTTAATGAGTGTACTTAGAAAATATTTATATTTATATTTGTATACATGTATAAATATATAACTAATGCTGGGTACTTATACACGTACAGTTTAATTGAGCTATCAAGATTTAAAATGAGTTTTGTTTCATGTCATCTGTTCCGTGTGTTTTTCACGCTGTTTTCACGCTTTTCTTCTCGTAAAATGTCTGCAGCAAGATCTAATTTAACTCGGCGAGCCAATTACCGCCACAAAAGAGATAATAAAACGAATAACTATCGGATCGTATCTCATTGTACTTTGTTTAATCACTTTTCTATGGCTCACTTATTTATCGCGTAATAAACGAAAGTATTCTCATTGCTCATACAATTTTATTGAATTTATTAAATAATAATTTATTTATTTATTTATTAAAAATTAATGATTCTGCGAGACTAATCCTTAATCTTTCAATTTCACAGAAAGATAAAAAATTTTGTGATTCTATTAAATAAGAGAAACATATAAAGCTTATTAACCCTGATAAGTTGCAGATTGAGCAAGAAATATGCACATACATAGGTATATCTACAATACTGCTTTACACACATTATGTTTTTTATGAAAAAGAATAAATTCATACATGCTAATATATTTCTGCAATCATTCAAAAACAGGAACACGTATAAAAAGATGAGTATTATTGGTTCTTTATTATTATTTTTTATAAATTAGGCCAAAGTAAAGAAAGATTTTATTTTGCAAATATAAGAAATTATTTTTAAACGCGTGTTACAGTCTTAACAAGTCATTACCTTCCGGTATTCTATTTGATCACATCACCAATCTTTAAAGAAAAGTTTGACGCTATAAAAAGTATATTAGTTGCTTGGCAGAAGTCTTTCGACAAAAAGAATTGCAGTTTGAGTTCGCAAATATTATTTGAAGAAGAACGTTTCAAAGATGTACAGTGTAAAGTGAAAAATTGCAACATACATGTATTCTCAAACCAATATTTTTTTAAGTAAAGAGATTACAAGCGGTCGTCCATAATCTTTGAAATGGTTATTATGGAAATATTGATTTGGATAAAAATCTCTGAGATCTGTCATTGCATTTCTTTTTATCCTTGTAATGAGAAACTTGTAGCATTAAGTATTACGGTAGATGCAACCATCCTAATGAAGCTTTTGTCCATCGACTATGGTATTTGCACTGCAATTTACATTGATATCCGCGATCTGTTTATTTATACTATGTACTTTATATTAATATTATATATTATGTATATGTATATCTATATCAAATGACTTACGAGAGCAATTCTCGATCGCCGACGGTGGGTTTACTGTTAGTCGTGTCTATGCTGGCCCTTTCAAATACCCCGGTTGAATTAAATTCTTGAGTACGTCTTCGGAAGGTGGAACCGAAACTGGTCTCGTAAAACATGCGCCGACTTCTTTGTGAAAAAGCACCGTGTTTGCGAATTGTACTACTTTCCATTCGATTTCTACCGCAGATAGCGGAGCCACCCGGTAGGCAGAAGCATAAATAATTATTAAACCTATGGCAGAAAAATAGAAGTGGAGTAGATTAAAAACACATTACCATGATATATTAAAAAATAAAATAGATTTCTGGATAGTGTGTTTATTTTTCCAAATTTATAATATATATATATTTTTTATTTAAATATATGACACTTTCATATGTTAATATAAATAAAGAAGGGTAATACTACATATATTTTATAAGCAGAAAAAAGTTATATCCTGCTAGAGAAAAAGATAAAAAATATATATGTATACAATCTTCCTGCTGAAAAGTTTGCTAAGAACTTTTGACAAGTTTTTACGAAACATTACAATGAAAAATTAATGTTCTTCTATTAACATAATAAGTTTAGTTAATGAGATTATTTCAGAATTAAAAATGGTAAGTTTTATGTGGTAAAGTAAGTTTCGCGTAATGCTACGCGACTTTGTTCCTCAACGTTTTCAATTGTTATATCAAATTTAAAAGAAGCTGATTTCTTAATAATGTATCTGTAATTATAATTAACATTTACTGATATTTGTTATTTATAAGTCAAAAAACATTGGGCAAAAACATCATATACTTACCGTCGACGAAACGTGCGGCTAATTAAGTAGAGAGCTATAGGATTGATGCAGCTATTGCTGAAACTGAGGCAAAAACCAATTATCCTGAAGACATGCCAATAATCATCATAGTCGTCACGGGCCGTGGGACAAAAGTGGAACCACAGCATAAATATGTGATACGGTAGAAAACATATCACGAAAACGATTATGAAACACACTACCATTTTGCCCACCTGTTAAATTGCAGGAATAAACGAAATCATCAGTACAATATCATCCAATAAAGAGCAATTAAATTATAAAAACTGTTTAATGGTATATACGCGCGAAGCATGAGTTTAACATTTTGAATTTTTATGAATTATATTTTCATGTACATACCCTTCTGCGCGCCTTTATTTGTTCAACGTGAAGATTACCGCAGGGAAGTTCGCCTGGGATGTTTTTGGTTGATAATGCTAGATGCCACGCCATACCCAAATAAAAACCAGCTATCACGCATAACGGTATCACGTAATATGTCAAAAATTTAAATAGTACCATCCCTTTTTCATAGGCGTCCCCTGTAATATAAAAGCACATAACGCGGTGTCTGTCTTTGCGTAACCTTAGTGTTACAAAATTTATATTTTCTCACATATTTAGTTTTAACATCGTTCAATGAATTGAGATAAAATATTATGTATATGTATATGCAATGATATGTAGGCTCAGAATATCAGATGAAGGCTCCAAATCTATAGAGGGAGCTATATTCAACATCAAAAATGACAAAAATGTGAAAGTTATTAACTAATATTTTGCCATTAATAATTTGTATCTGAAAAAGTTTGATTTTTTTTTTCTAGGAGATAAAATGACATCATAGAGATCGTTCAAAGTTTCATTATAAATTTTACAATTTACATATGCATATACATATTTCTAATAATGGTTTCGTGACATTCGGGATTATGTCCAAAAGAATTGCGTTATGGCTTACCAAATTCTTCGGGGAAAGGGTTGCAGATTAAAATGCTGTGGTTTCCACTTAATGGTATAGATGATACGTAGGAGAAGAGCGCGGCGGGCATAGCTAAGACAATCGCTAAGACCCAAATAAGGGATGCCGTTAAAATGGTAAGTGGTTTTGCGCTTAAACCCGCCATGTGGCGACGAATAGGGTTCACGATGGCGCAATATCTATGAGAACGTGAGAAGATGCGGCAATGGATTATATCATAAGCGGCAGAAGCTCGTTCACTTCAATGATAAATTACTCAAGACACAAACAAAATAATTAATATATGTATAATAATTTGCATATCTTTGATCGTCGTGCCTTATCGATTTTACGTAAATTAAACTTTCATTTAACGTAGATAAAATTTTAATATTAGAAAAGAATGTCGTGAAGGTAATTGAAATTATTTTCATGAAACATATTTAACTTTATTAAAAATTTATGGTCGATCATTAACGGTAGAATATTCAACGATATCTGCATCAATGTCCAACAGTAATGCTGCACGTCCATCGAAATGAGTTACACGGCATACGTTAATTAGCTTCAGGAGCAGACTTTACACTTGGACATATTATGAGCGAAGTTGCAGTTTAATCTTCTCTTGACTAAGAACTAAATTAAGCTACGGATATTCGTAGTGCCATCCAGCTAAGTAAAATTTTGTTTAATTTCTTGAGTTAATTTGCACGACACGATAAGGCTCTTAGTTCAGGTATTTACCTTTCGGCTGACAAAGCAGCTAAAGTAAATACCGACACGCCAATCGAAATATCTTTAGCACATTCAGATAGTTTGCAGATAGTTAAACCCCATGGCCATGATTCGATCGTGTAAAGAATCGATGTGAAAGGTACGCTAGTCACAATCACCTGTAACAATGAATTATTCCTAAATTCGATTCAGATGATATTTTGCCATCAAATAATTTATCATAAAAGATATGATAAATTATCCAGGAAGGTCAGAATGATCATAAATATACTGAGAAGACATATTATATTTTCTCTCTTGTGAGTAAAGATTATTTGAGGACAGAAACTGTTGAACATATAACAGCTATATATAATTATATTAAATATATTAAATATTAAAATATATTATAATAAATATATATATTTTTTTAATTGGTAATATTTTTTCTAGAAAAATTTATTTCTCGGAAAAGGTATGTCTTGCTTTTATCTTCGAAAAAAAAAATATTTTTATTATTCTTTTATACAATTCTCTTATATTTAAGATAAAGAATTATTTATCTCAAACAATTTTTACTCTTCTTGAACCGGAGAGAATTTCGAGAGCAAAGAAAGCGCAAGCGCAAAGCTGTGTGCTCACCAGCAGATCGCCCAGAGCTAAAGACAGCACGTACGTGTTTGGTACATTTCTCATACTGGTATGACATAGCAAAATGAGAACCAAGATACCGTTTCCTGTTACGCCCACGATCAGAATTAACGAAAATATTGCGGGTACGATGTAAGTTTCAGCTCTTTGAGAATATGGTACATAATCATCATATTCGTACTCCATTATGGAGCTTGCATTTATATTAAAAACGTCACCTGGTATCACCATCTGTAACGAAGGAAATATTCTTGTTGCTTCTGACATTGCTGATGCTCTTGATATAAAAGGAAGAAATCGGAGCGCGACTGCAGAATAAAAAAAAGGAGCAATATTGCGTTTAAATCATATATCGCATTCAAGTAAAAAGAAAACAGAATAATTATAACAAACGATTTTTACTGCGTATTGAATTAGGAGATATAATCACATTATGTTACATGCAAACATATAAAATATTGTGATAAGAAAAATTAATGCACCATTTTATCTATAATATGTGACTTGCCTTTCTTTCCTGCAATTAATCGTAAAAAAATATTCCTATGAATTAAAACACGAGACGCTATTAATAGCGTTTTATAAATATAGGTATAGCTTATCTTCCGCACCATAAATGGCAACGGAAAATTTAGATTGCACGAAACGATACAATCAGTCTGAAATACAACGTAATAAAATACATCTAGATTGAACCGACAATGATGAACACGATAAATGTTTTACAATCTCTTATCGGTTGCATGCAGTTTTTTTTCTAAAAATACGACAAATGGATTTTTTGTTGCAATTTATACCTTGTCGTGATGTTTTTTATCCCAGATGTAATCGCATATGGTTATCGCAGATAGAATGATAGAATCGATTAAAGATAAGGTCTACGTCTGCATTAGATTATATTGCGTAAATCTGTAATAGAATATAAAGACCGTATATTTTCCTGATTTTATTTCATTAAATTAAGGAAAATGTTTTAAACTAAAAAATGTTTGTGCCTTTTTATAAATAATCTTTAGAAAAAAAGAATAGAAAAATCTGACATAATGTTCACATATTAGCTCGCGCGTTTAAATATAAATCAGTATGAGCACAAAATTAATCTAATTATCAGTCTATTATATTTATAGGCCCAATTAGGCAGTCATTATATTGTTTATAAAAGGGATTAGTTTGTAGAACGGACTGGAGTTGTACATTTGTGCCATGTATGTGTACATACATATATCGTACGTGTTCATTTAGATAATGTTACATACGCTATAAAATCAACCAGCTAAATGCACATGATGCAAGAGGCTTTGAGTTTGCTTATTCAGGTTGATTGCGAATATCGTGTAAGGAGATTCATTACTTTGAAAATATGATTAGAAGTTTTAATTGTATTAGATGATTTAATTATAGGAGTTGCAAATTTATACAATACGACGACATTCACTGGAGTCCGTGAATCGCACCTCTTCCCGATTATAAATTTTCGCGTAAATAATATGAAATGAGCCTGTAATGTATTACATTACAAGAATGAAAAATACTTACAGAAAATATTGATCTTATTGTACATCGAGTATATAATCAACCGCACAAGAAAAATTTATTTTCTGATATAACTCGCAAAATTTATTTCCGATCAATGGCGGTCTTTTAATCTAAAGTTGATGTAAATTTAATAATTTAATTCGCTTCTGTTATGCCATCTGCGCGCGAAACGTTCCATTTCATTATTATATAAGTTTGTTATAAATAGTTAAACTTTAAGACACGGTTATTTGATTCTCTACACCTTAGCGTCAGTGTGTGCATAATAGAACATTCAAAATTATTCCACCTCAAATTTCAAAGTACTAAAGTTTTAAAGTGCGACATTTGCGAATCAATTTAAATGGATAATTTCGACTGATGTATGGTAGAATAATTCGATGATTATTTATTACATATTCTAGTAGCGCGCTTACACATCTCTAATTGTAGGTAGGTATCGATCTTGTTAATATATGCATACATATAAATATAAATTCACATCACTGATCAAGTTAGTTAATAAAATATACATAGATACAAGTATATTATTTATTCACTTTTCGAAAAAAATTCCTTGAATGTATGTTTATGTATTTGTGTGTATAGCATAATAATATAACCTCGTATACATTTTAATAGCTTTTAATATGCATTAAAAATCATGTTTACATCAATATGTAAAAATGTAATTAATCTTTTAAAACTCAAAATGTGTTGTATATTATCGGATATATTAATAATGCTTCAATAGGCACTCAAACTCACGATCGGATGAAGTGTAATGAAACGCAACTTTGATTTTTACGAGCGAATGACTTATAATTCTCTAAATAAATTGACTAACGCTCGAGATACAGAGAGAAAAATATTTCGGAAATTGTAATAACATCTCGTTGATAATAAAGGCTGTTGAACTATCATATCATTCCAAATTATTTGTATTTTCTAACGTAATACTGTCGAACACACGTGAAATATAAATTAGATAGCATTAAAAAGTGAAACGATCCTAGTGGAATAAATATAAAACAAACTTTTATTTTTAGATTTATATTGTTTAGTTTTTCTTAAAGGAATCTTAAAAAAAAATAACTCTTCTCTTCTTTTTGTTTAAGTAACTATGATTAAATAATAACTAACAAAATTTAAGTACTGTTGAAGAATGCAATAATAAAATATTAATTTGCGTCTATCTACTATAATGACGATAAATGTAAATTCTCATTAATCCTGATGTAGTAATATATAATAACGATCGTATCAGAGTACACGAAAATATGTGCATGCATGTATATGTTCGTGTAGTCTTATTTAAACGAGATACGCTGTTAATAAAAATATTCTCATCCCCAGCGATTAACCTTTGCCATTAAAAAAAATATTTTTTACATCTGTTTAAAACTCATAATTGATTGCACGTATTATTAAAATGTCTCTCTTAATTTTTTGTGAAACTAGCTTTCACGATGTCGTTATATTTTTTTACCTCACATCGCAGATTAAATTCCCTTAAGCTTGTATTATATAAGTTTGCGATATATCGACTAAGTTATATGTATTTTCGAAAGTTTCGAAAGTTCTAAAAGTAAACTTTATACGCGATGACAAGATCAAAGTTAAACCATTAAAATCGGCGTTGCAGATATAGGAGAGACCGGGGCTCGTTGGCACAAGAGGCAAGTTGGCAATGCGTTCCGTTTATGTATTTATAGTGAAAAAAAAAACAATTGAAAAGTTATCACAAAATATCTTTTTTATGACATAGGTACTTTTCCCAAAGTTTTATTTAAATCAAACAAGTATTACAATAGAAAAAAAGAAAACTCTGATTCAAGAGGTGTTTAAAAATACATTGTTTAAAAATATCTAGAAAACGTGTTCCATTAGCATATTGTTTAACCAATGAAGTTTAAACTTCGGACTTTTGAATTTAGGCCAAAGAATAAGACAACTACATACGACGTATTTGTCTCGTCATCTTTTATTCATTTCTTCTATTGAATTCTTCGCGTCGCAAGACCCAAGCTAATTTACTTTTAGAAGGAGATTCTCCCCGATCAATCCCCATATATATGCGGCTATTAATAAACTTCCTGCATTCTCGATAAAAATCGTGATTAAACAGTTGAACATGTACTTTTATTATTTATGAACTACTTAAATTCTGTTTAATCCGGCTGGAGCTC
The DNA here is from genome assembly GCF_003070985.1 of Temnothorax curvispinosus. Taxonomy (NCBI): domain Eukaryota; kingdom Metazoa; phylum Arthropoda; class Insecta; order Hymenoptera; family Formicidae; genus Temnothorax; species Temnothorax curvispinosus. The sequence continues at coordinate 88,598 of NW_020225678.1, forward strand.
AGCGAGAAATATTCAGTTCGCTTATACATATCTGGCAGGCAAATTGCATGAAAGCATCTGCCGATAATAAGACTTACGATCAATTTTATGATAACTTCCTCCTCTTTGCGCCGAAACTTTAACGCTTAACACACGTATGATTATAAATAGGAAACTCTATCAAAACGCATGCTGGAAAACGTCAAACATCACTTTAGTCGGAAGCAAAGAGAGAGAACTCTGATGTTTAAAATCCGGAAAATTTAATATTAAAACTGCATCAGATTTAACGCTTTAAAAATTTTCTAGTATATTTGAAGAAGATTAATGAACATAATTTTTTAATTAGAAAAATGCATATGTATTATATAATTTTGCAAAATTATTTCTATAAACAATTTTTAAAATAAAATTTTTATTGATATTTATCTGTTAAGATTATTTTTTCAACAAATTACGCCATGCTATGATAAAATACGTTATAATTATACAAATGTAGCTAACAATAAAATATAGCTATAAATAATATATTTTAAATATTTTGATTATAATTTGACATCAGTTAACTTTTATATTCAAATTGAGGATTACGTGCGAAGCTATACATTCTATTATTGCGTGGAACAAAGTAAATTAATTACATAATTAAATAGCTTTATTATAGAAACTAGCTTCTATCCGGCGTTGCCCGTCGAGGAATCCGCATTAAAAACACATTTTACCCCTTTTCATCCGTTGGGGGTTAAATTTCCCTTATTAGTGGGTGCATACGTCATGGAATATACTCCCCGAATTTCATGTTTCTAAGTTTAAGGGTTTGGGCTGGGTGTTGATGAGTCAGTCAGTCAGTCAGGACATAGGTTTTGTTTATATATATATATTAGTTGCAATTGCTGATTGGGATTGTGATGACAGTAGATCAGTACTATGTAAAATTCATATTTCAAAAAAGTATGCAAAATGTAATATTTAACATGCATGCAATTCATATATGACGTGCAATATATTTCACCGGCACGATATACTGATTGATCAATATATTGTTATCTGCCAGAAGTAATTAATGGCGTAATGGAACGCGAAAATCAAATTTTGCTAGTTTGTTTAAATTACTGTTACGAGACTAAAGTCCGTGGCGAATTTGATTTCAATACATTCGCTGATGCGTTACGGTTACGCGATAAATATAGTGGAATTATAGCGTGAGCTATTTCGTGTTTATTAATTCTAGCAGTAACTGCGTTGAACGTGCACATGATTGCGGTTTGCACTTACGTGGTAACACGCAGTACGTCAACCTGTACACTGTCAATTGTGGGATTTCCACACTCGTCTTTAATTAGGAAAATGATTTTCGATTTATATAATTAGTTTATTCTCTCTCCTAATAAAGATAATGCGTCAAATGGAGAAAGTGCATTCTATATACAGCGCAGCTTCCGTTGACATAATCTTCGGTTACTGCTTTTATCGTGCGGAAATATTTACACCTCACTTTGATTGACGTCGTCTTGCAAACATTAATTAATTAGAATAATGCATTACGCTACGTTGTTGGACTTTTCCCAGTTTGTTTACAGGCGAGAGCTTTGCAACCATCTGTCTCTTTTTTTTTTACTTTGTCGTAAGTACAGTAAACTTTAGGCAAGTTTGGATATTATATAAGGTTTCTTATAGAATAATTTTATAAAAGATATATATAAGATAGCACAATTATAAGAGCTACATTAATAGTAAATAATGTTATTACTTATTAACTAAATTATGCAAAACAATTAAATAATTAACAATTAATTCTAAACAATAAGAAAAGATTATCCTATTTTTATTATTGTTAAAATTGTCATTTTTATGTATATATTTTAGAGTATACTACTATTGCACTTCTATTCAGAAGAACTTTTTATTAATATTTTGTTACTTATTAATATTTGGAGGGGTAAAAACCACAGTGGTGTAAGTCAAATTAAAAAAAAATTTTTTTCGTTCGCATAGATGCAATTTATATATTGTACAGATTGCATCTATGCACACGAGAAAATATAATTTGACTTACACCACTGTGGTTTTTAACCCTCCATTTATAATTTATTTTATTTTTACATTAGTTTGTTTTATTAACAATTTTACATACGAGCTTTATTTTATGTCGCATCTTTCTAACTTATCATTCTCACGTAGGTTTTGTTTAACCTAAAGATAATTGCGAATACTGTACCAATCAAGCAGTGTATATAAATGATTGTTTATAATATTTATCCGTGAATCAGATCCAATTGTAAGTGTAAACTCTTCGTAAAGCCACATCTTTCCACCAGAATTACAAAGCAATTGCGATTTCACATTAGTCGATATTGCGCCTCCACGTAAACGGTTCAGCAGTTGTTAAAGCGGATTACAGCTCTTTCTAGGTCCGTTTAATTACGTTTGTGTCAATTGACAGTGCCAATCGATAATGTATATGCTAATTAAACGTAGCAAAAGAGATTGAACTAACATACATGAGCCGTACCTACTAAGGGCGAGTTTCACCAAAGTCGATTAACTGTTTCTAAGGGGGACAATTAGAAAGAGACGAAGAGTTTCGTCTCGAGAATCGAAAGTCACAGTTAATCGACGTTGGTGAAACTGGCCCTAAGTAGATAAAGGCATACAGATTTTAGTAATTATATAGCAAAAATTCCAATATATAATATATACAATATTCATATTCCTCATAAGTATCTGCTCTAGTGTACCTTTCTTTTTTCTCATTGCACCTGTACTTTATTTAATCGTCGTCGAAAGTTTTAACATCATTATGCCATGGCGAATGTAGGCAGCTACTTGAAACCTAATGAGAAATTTCATTCGACTTCGACAGAATGACATAACTTTTCCGATTGACGGAAGACTTCGCCAAGAGGGAATTTCACGTTTATCTCTGTCTGACCTTGCTCAGTTCATGCAAATGTCACTATACAAAAGCGAAATTGAACTTTGAAGAAACACATCCACATAACTAACATATTTTATTATCTATCTTCTGCAGCTTGTGTAAATATATTTTTGCACTAAAAGAATTGTATATACTGCAGGAATAAACACATCTAATAATAAAAATGTGTTATTGTGTAAAATTAATGTTAATCTGTCATGACATTTTTATAAGAAACTTATTATTACCTATTACCTATTATCTGCTATTAAGTTCTTCAATTATGGTTTTTTTGCCCTAAAATAATTGTAAATACGATTTCAGAATAATTATTATAATTAGGAATTTAATTACAACTGTGTTAAATATATTTTATACTTATATTAAATTGCTTAGTCTAATTATTTTAATTGTTAGCTAAATCTATTAAATTACTTTAATAAAGAGTTACATGCACACACCCGTACAATATAACATAAAAAAAGTAACTTTAATCAATTAATTATACTTTTTCTTCAACACATTAAAGATATTCTTCATTGCTCTTCTGATAGCTTTGAAGTTGTATATCTCTTTGAGTAAGTGAAGTCGAAAGTAATAACGAAATATTTTCGTTTAGTTGAGGATAAACGCAATATCGCGAGGACGGCACGATTTAACGATTTGTCGCTTTTCGAAATTAATTCACTTCTCTTCCACAGCGCTCAATATTCTTGGCATAGGTATTCTCGACAACTTCAATTTCCACGGTAATTTCGTCGAATCAAACGCAATTCTCATCGATTTTGCCCCGGGAGGAATGTGTTTCGTTTACAAAGTTTAACGTAAATTCCGACGTGCCATCCAAATTCGCGTTACATCGATAGCACTGTTATCACGTGCTGCGGAAGAAAACGCATATGAAACTATAATGTCGACATTGGAACTTGATACGCATAAAATATCTGTGAATTTATGCCACAAAGTTCATGACATAGTTTATTAACATGTAACCTTTAAAGCACACATCTATAAAGGGTATAAAGAATTTATTAAAGTGAATTATTCTGGAAACAAAACGATATGAAGATGTGTATATATATATATTTATCTCTGTGTCTGTTTTAATAAAAAACTATTTTTGCAGTCAACGAGTTTGTAAAGCTGACGTAAATTCGAGATATATTTGAACGTCAGTAAATATTGAATGATGATAAATTTAAGTCAAATCCAAATATAAATAAAATGTCTGCACATATCCAGTTTAGAAAAGAATTCAATATTTTATTTGTGCCATTTTCAAAGGAAATATCTCATTTATCCACATATGGAGATAGGTATGATAGTGGGGCAAATCAGAAATCGATCATGACAATATAGGCCACGTTAAAATCGAATTGTTTGTTACTTTCATGACGCAATCAGTGCTTGCAATTTGCTATCAATATTAGCAAATGACAAAGGGCTACTTTAATTTATAGGTAATTACGACACGATCGATATTCTAATTGCGTTAGCCACAAACTTGCATTAAACATGTTACAGTTATCGAGGTTTACAATTAAAAAGATTTTATACAAGTTGTGCAATTGTACATATCTTCTTTAAAATTATAGATCAACTTTCAAGAAAAGTAGAAAGAAATCTCTGGAATATATTATAGATAATTTTAATAGCTAATCAGTTGCGTAAAGAACTACAATTATTCGATCTAAACTAATAAAATAGAGTAAATTTTAAGTTCAAAAATAACGTAATAAGAATAAAATATTATATATGTATAAGTGATATAAGTAAATAATAATAAATGTTTTGTTGACTATATCTTTATGCCTTTATGCGATGCAACGTACGTTACCAAATTTTTACACCCGGATAAATATATTATGTACAATTTTTCATCGTATTTATTGTAACGTATAAAATCTCTGCTTTACTCACATTAAATAACGATTACATCTGTTTCGAAAGGAATCACTTTAAAATTTTATTTTAAAATTAATATTTATTCTGAAATGTTGGCAAAAATAACATAAATTTCGCAGTGAGAGATATGCTTTTTATAGTTTTTTTTTTAAAAATGAGTTAGGCAGATTTTTATTAATTTTTTATTATATCTGCTACATATGGAGGGGTAAAAACCACAGTGGTGTAAATTAAATAGTTTTTAAAATTTGACTTACACCATTGCGGTTTTTACCCCTCTATATATACATATATATTCTATTTCTATTCTTTACTCATTTCTATATTTTTTACTCATTTAAACTGAGAAATGACTAATTACTTGATTTCGCAGTTTTTATTTAAATTGTTTATATCAATGTTATAGTGTGCAATTGTAGGATGCATTCTTGAGTTTACCTTTTTATCGCACAGCAGTACAGCTGTAACTTTAAAGTAGTCATTATTTTAATTATATTTTAAAAAATGCACATTCTGTATACTTTTATAGTTTATAAGTACCGTATCTTTACACTTTAAACCGTATTTTCAAATAGACTTTGGATTTCCCTATTTAAAAAATGCAAGCGTATTGTGTGTGTACTACAAAATTTATATTTGTATGCAACTTTAGTTATATAATATACAGAAGCTCAATCTTTCATTCTTCTCGTGAAATTTCGTGCAAAATTTTTCTCACGAAGCATGACGCCATTTGTAGCAGTATAAAGCTCTTGCGGATTTATCATGGATATTGCCTCTACAGAAAAGATTTCGAGATGTCGAGATGTTTCTTGATCCTTTTATAAGTTAACCACTTACTCACACAGTTTTTTTTAAATAAAAATAAATGCAATTGAGCTAATTGCATTACGTATACTTGGCGACACTTGTAGTCATTTCAATCTTCGTTATTCCATGACGTTTCAATCAATATTATTCACTCGTAATTAATTTTGCTGTATCGTAATCTGGATTAGAAGGGTCATTAACTTGTCATTAACTTTGCCTGTATCGGCTGCCTCTTACTTACTTTCTATTCAACCAAGTGCGCGGTGATCGATAGTATCCGTTTAAGAGAGTATAAAACTAGTTAATCAATCAAACTTTAATATCTTACGATAGTATATATTTTTCAAGGGAATCAGTACCTTCAAAGATCTTTCAACTTGATAAAAAGATAAAATCATGGTTAATGTCGTTTTATTTATTACAATTTTTTGTGAGTTTAATTGTCACCTGTCGACTTTATATTAATAAATCGTTCATAAGTTATAGATTGTAATAAAACTATCATTTGACAATTCCAAGTGGTCGACAAAGTATTAAACCGATAGTTATACTATTTACGTAACGATTATGAACTACGAAGTTTCGAGCGTATCTAGTTCAAATAATCACGCCTCGAAGATCAAGACTTTGACGTAAAGCGTATGACCTTTCAGAGTAGCGCATAGTAAATTGCTACACAACTATATAACAGTTCTCAGCAGCTAACATCTTTGTCACGCCGCTTTTCACCAAGACGCAATAGACGAATCCAGAATGAGCATTATGACAGGACTGAGTATACTACCGAGCTAACTTACTATTTGTCATTGTATGCATCAATTTATGTGCTGTGAATATGTATAGAGACGAAAGGATGCCTTTGAGAATTGCAATGTATCGCTTTTAGCACGTACCTATGACATATAAGTTTCTTCTTTCTATGCAGGCTACTTCTTCGACGTGTGTTAGCGAGGAATTTCACATAGCTCTATGCGAAACTGCAGCTCAAAAGGTACAACTTGCAATTTCATTCCGCGTGCCTTAAGGAGTTGAAATGACATGGAAATCCGCATGACCTAGTCCTATGATCGCACTCGGTGAACAAAGAAGCGAGTTTCGGCGGACAACGGGCTCGGGAATACGTGAGATATGTGAGTTGGTAGAGAGTTCAAAAATGATGACGCCATAGAAACGTGGATAAATGTCGAAGCAAAGGTATGTGACAATATATTGACGACGTAGCTTTTTGGATATTAGATTCGGTTCAATTGCCGATAAAATGTGTATGCTATTGATAAAAGCTACGCGCACGCTTCTCTGGTTCTGACACGTATAAAAAAAGCTAAAAGATTGGGTTTTGCATTCATCCCGTATATCCGCGATTATTTATTATTTATTCCACTATTTCCAGAATTGAGATTCTAAAAAATTAGGATTCTTAATTGTTATCGAATCGTAATCAATAAAGCTGACATTGGCATTGATGAATTGCACTGAATCCTTTCAAAACGTTTAGAATTTAATCTTATTATTCATGCTAGATATAAACTGATAACATTTGAAAACCTATTTTTGTTTGTAACAGAGATTGTGCGTGATAACGGTAAAAGTCAAAAGAATGACCGGGAGCTAACGTCAATCTCGAAATTTCGAAATATTCGGTGTAATATCCGTTTAATAACCCACACAAAATCTCAGTAACCTATGACCTATTTTTCATAGATAAAAATATCTCATTACATTTTATGACATTTTATGTGATGACGAGAGTATGACGTATGTTCATATAACACAAAGACTTCACTTTTAAAATATCATTTAATATACAATAATCGATTTTGACTAATATTTATTTTCAAGTATATAAATAATATTTTTAATTAATTCTATTACTTAAACTGGTTAATAAAAATATTGATTAAGAAATAACAATTAACAGCAAGTAGTTTTTTTTAATTTATCAATTATAAACATACTGGTTATGGTACAGGATTTTACATGTATTTATATATACATATATGTATTATTTGTAAGAATAGTATTTGATTGTTTCCGTATACATTTTTGGCTGTTTATATCAAGCGTTAAACATATACTTAAGGAAAGACAACGTTTCTCAGAGATAATCAAGATTAAGCGACCCAACTGGCCAATTTCTATTTATTCGTCTCACAACGTTTCGACCCCGATTGGGGGTCGAAACTAACATGTAAGTTCTTACGATGTACTTGCGATATGTCTCCCACTTTTTCATAATTTATATCTGACATACTTATATTGACATATTTTATTCGTTCTAGCGTGGCGTTCGCATGATGTGGTTTGGGCGCAACGTCTTGCGACGCATGATTTATTGTTGCGTAATTAAGTATAATCTCACTTGAGAAAGACCCAATCGGGGTCGAAACGTTGTGAGACGAATAAATAGAAATTGGCCAGTTAGGTCGCTTAATCTCGATTATTTTTATCTACAGACTGGCGGATCCAATAATTTATTCCATTGTTTCTCAGAGAATTGGTCTTACCGCCACTGCTGCTGACAGCTTTTTCATTATGATATTTTCGAATTGCTTCTTGCGTGCAATGCAGAAAACTCGTTCGAAATATAAAGTTAGTAGAAATGGAAATTGTAATTTGTTTTAAAAGACGAACAACACGAGTGTGCCCGAATGACCGACATATTGCACGGATCTCTGGCTACAATTTTATTCTGTTTATCGCAAGAAGTGCACGGATCCCCAATGACGTCACGTTCCATTAATCCGCAACTATATGAACACTTGTCGAAGTAATCCATGTGAAAAGGATCTCAAATTCCATATTCTATTATAAGCTTTCATTTATTGATTATCACGCGATTGGTTGTGCGATTTACAGAGATATTAAATTATACTTCGTAATATTCCTCCTATGCACAATATTTCGGAAGCCGCTCGAATTGCTGATTTAAACGTTCGTATTTTAATGTTTGAATCCGATAAGTCGTAAAAATTATTTGTTTAAAAGATACAAAAATTCATGGTTTTTTATATTATATATTGTTATTGTCAGACTCGACTTCACTGTGTTAAACGATAAACTTCCAGTTTAGTAAAAGATCTTATATAAAGCCACAAAAAGAAGATTGATGTTTAGCGTGGAAAAGTAAATGTTCGAGCAAATGCTTCAGAAGCATACGCCTTTTTCCTGTAACAACTTGCAGAATGTGATGACTGTCACATCTTCGTTTTTCTCGAAATTCCCGTTCCCTATTAACCATTATTTTACAAGAAAGTAGAACAATAAAAACGTCAAAGAAGACACGTAAGATATAGACATTAAAGCAGAAATATTCAAATGTAGCAAAAGAAACGGCTGTTGAATTCGATAAAAAATATTATCGATAAATAGATCAGTTTACAAATTGCATATAATGTTACTTAATTTTGGTTATGGCAGATTAATTTTCCAGAAGCTGGAGCGCGATAAAAAATACGCGATACAAATAAAGTGGCTACGTTTTTATTGTTCTACTTTCTTGTAAAATAATGGTTAATAGGGAACGGGAATTTCGAGAAAAACGAAGATGTGACAGTCATCACATTCTGCAAGTTGTTACAGGAAAAAGGCGTATGCTTTTGAAGCATTTGCTCGAACATTTACTTTATCCACGCTTCAAGAAGCGTGAACGAAATGAAAAAACAATTTATTTCAAATAAGTCTAAAAGAGTAACAACGACTAAAGCAGAGCGGATTGCTGGAAACGAACGCACCGCTGAAAAGCTACGGTAGTGAATTATTAAGAGAAACGGAATGAAAGCTACGTGCGTTGAACCGTGTTGTCGCTTGATGAAACGACAGAAAATCAACGTTCATTTCTTTATTATAGAACAACAGTCGTGAGACATCCATCGCCCACGTTGTCGTTATGTCAACTTAATATATATATTGTCGACTATTAATTTTGTACATGGTGCATAGGGCACGCTCGACATACGAGTAATATACTCAAGAGAATGGGATGAAATACACGTTCTTGAGTACACATATCCGACACACACTATTATATAACAGCGCATTGATATTTATTGGGTACAATACCTCGTGCAATTTGAACGTAGTAAAATATAGCAATGGTGCAGCCATTGTATATAATCCTCTACATTTAGACGAAAACACTCTCGTAATAATCTGAATAATCGTGCTTTCGCATCGTCAACAGCTGGAAATCGCACGTATTTAGTAGAGTTTTTAATAACGGATCTTCTCCATGGGACGCCAAACGATAAAAACTGAGAGTAGTAAAAGGGTAGTATTTTGCGCGTGAATCCTTTTATCTAGATTTTGTTTAATCGCTACGAGCGATATGTGTGACGCTAAGTTTAAGGCAACAGTCGAACTACTGTCCTCGTGGCAACCCTTCTTACTCCGTTTTCGTGGAATTTCTCTTGAGAACACAGTTAAGCTACTGCTAATTCTGTCATTTGATATATTTCAAAGGAGGATATATCTTGTAAAGTGCGAGTTTAGTTATTTAAACATAAACTCAAACACGAATCAACGCATCTTAGATTTTTATATAAAAGTTCTTTGAAAATATTTAAAGTAATTGATAAAGTTGCTTTGACGAACGTAAACTTGCTCGCGGAAAGATTTTCTTTCGGAAAGCAACTACGAGAAGCGGTTTCTCTCTAAAAGGCATGTTTTCTTGCCAGACACGTTTTGAAGCAACTGTTTGTTCAGCAAAATATGATATACTTCTCATGCATTTTGAAGAATATTTAGAGATTAAAGGAAACACACACAAATAACATAAAATTATTTATAATTTCTATCTTTTAAAATATTTTTATTTACTTGTTTATTCGGTTTTACTATCTTTAAAAGTTTTCAACTTTTAACAAGAGATAAAAATAGTCAAATAAGAATACTGTAATAAAATATGCATTTTTTAAATAGGTTGAGAATGTGTGACAGTATTTCTTCGATGTTCAAGAATAGCTATAGCTCGCGATCGATTAAAAGTGATTTGATTGATCAAATTAGTTATTCTAAATATAGAACAAAATACAGAAGTATTGCACATCATTCAGTTATTTTGTAATACTAATAATGTACAACGTACACACCTAGAACAAATTCAGTTAAAAATAATAAAAAAGTTTGAACGGTTAAATGGTTAAATGTTTTCTTCTCATAATTACAAAAAATATACGTAGAGTTTTTATAACACTTATACTAGCACAGTTTTTCTAACGATTACATAGCTATTTTATTCTATTTGATACTCTGGGACTTCAATTTCCTGATAAATAGAACAAAGTTATTAGAAATTTGCAAATTTTGCATGCAAATTATAAATAGTAATCTATGATAAAATTTTATTACTTGTTTTTTCAAGTAAAAGTGTTTTTAAGTAAAAGAATTATTTTTATTTCGGTTTTTAAGATAAACAGATAAAGACTTTTTAAATTATTTTAAGCTTATTTTTAATTTGTATTTCATAAATTTTTGTTAATAAAAAATGAAAGGGAGTTTCCAAGTATTTTCGCGAGTATTTTATTATCATTTATTTGTAACAATTATATATATATATTTAATTTACTTAATTTACGCTATTTAATTTATCTTTCTGATTTAATTTTACAAAGAGCGTCAAAGTGAGATACGAAGGATCAAGAGAAAAAATGAAATGAATATTTTAATATCTCATGCATACTCCATGCATATTACATTAAATCATTACAGTACATAGTAGGTACCTACATATTAAATTTGAAAAATGATGTTACGCACTTTGTACAATCTAATCATCTCTGTTCAATCTAAAAATCTATTAAATTTTCCTTCATTAAAAAATTGACGTCCGTAATAATAAGACAATGTTGCCTGACAAATAGTTAATGTAACCTAATTTCAAAAAATTAGCAAGCGAGTAGATACCTAACCAAACGAGAATGTGAAAACGCTGTTTCAAATTTCTCCTTCCAAAATCCATCTAAGATAAAATGACTTTGATCCATTCTTCACAGTATCTTTTTTCTGTTCTTTTTTCATGTCGTTGTCGCGTATTCTTTAGAACCCTTAGACAAGCATTAATGGCATTTCATGGTCGTGCTATGATGTAACTGATTCCAGAGAAAAATACTGAAAGATCAGTTGAGGATACTACACGCAAAGAAGAGTGATAAATTAATGCTGACATAGTTTCAAAATTTATGTTCCGGTATAATTATAATCTCAAAACATGTAATCGCTATACATATATATATTCTATAGCTTTTGAAGCTGTATATAATAGCTTCAGAAATCAGAAGCTGGAGACTATTAAGTCTGGACACAATACGTGGCTACAACAAGTAGATACAATAATAGAATATTCAAACCGAAGAAAATCGATAGAAACGTGAGATCAATATATTGATTTATACATGAGAAATACCATTACAGTGGAATCTCTTCATAAATTCTGTAGATCATTGAGTTCAGAGATGATACGCGTAAAGGACGCGTAAAATTACAATAAAAATGTCGAACATATATATTATTCGGAAAAAGAATATGTATAAAAATGGTTACATTAAAGATTACAAAAAATCTTATCGCACACTCGCCATTATTCATATATTTTATACTCTTGCTGCAGTTTATAATTTCACATCTCTCGTTTCATATTTCCAGAAAAATTTTACGTTAAACGCGACACTCAACTGTTTTTTACAAGCGCCTGCGATATAAATTTCTAGCCTTATACGAAAGGCTTGACGTACGTGCTCGAAAAAAAATATTAATCGCTCGCAAAGAGGCGAAGATAAATATGGGATGCAAGTAATCCCTCGAGGAACATAATGTTTCGCGGAAATAGCACAACCTAAGGAACTTCCGATGTTCCTCGATCAAAGATATATAGATGCGGATAACCACTATCGTGCATCGTCGCCATATTTACCCCTTATCCTGTTACCAGCATCCAACTGCCTATAATTTTCTCTTACGCTTCTCTCTGTTACTTGCTACCATAGAGCTAGCATCTTTTCGGAGACAGACATTCAAAATTAAAAGACACTGATTGACAAATTGTAAAAATAAAAAGATAAAAGTAATCCGGTCACGGTCATTTTATCTTAACGAAAACCGCCTTCGACAATTAACACAATTTCGAGAAGTTTCAGCGAAAGACCTGAAAAAAATATTGATCCGTGTTTGCCCACGACGACAACGTGGCAAAGCACTTCCCACCTTATATAACGTTGCATATTGACAAATTACATTCGAGAATCGCTTTCATTGTTGAAATTGGGATTAACTTTGTTTTGACATGATATATTATTTAGATTAATAATATTTATACTAATTATTCTCCCATATTTATTGAAGCCATATATTTCTTATAATAAAGTATGAAATATTTGATAAGCAAAGAATAATGTGTTTAATTAAAAAATCAAATAATCAATTATCATCGCAATAAAATTAATTCTTATATTTCAACGTTATTTGTAATATTTTGTAATCTAATACCACGAATATTATTGACCATCATTATTGTTTTTTATCCTTGTTTTTTATCGTCTGACTTTTCTAGAGTTGTAAAGTCTCTTGAGACTTTATCTTATCTAATAACCATTTAGAAAATGTTTTCAGCAGTGCTACTTGACGTTTCTAACTGAAAATCGATGCTTCCAAATAGTTCCAAAGGAACCTTGAAAGCGTTTATTTTTCAGTAGGTCGCTCATACACTTCCGTATGAAATTTTCTCATCTCTTAGGAGAGACATTATATATGTCAAGCGTGCAATTCAATACCAATTGTTAGAAATGTTAGCAATCTGTTACCCTGCACATAATGTAATGTAAATTATAAATTAATCTGCTGAAATTCTTAAAATTTTATATGATAAACATTTTCTACATTATAATCGATATATTATAATTTGTACTATTTTAACTATATAACACAACTGTTTCTATGTGTATAAATTTTATATGCATAAATTTTTATCTTGCTATATTAATATATTTATTTTTTTAAAGTTATACAGTAGTTTTCACATTCATTTAATTTGTAACAACACCATGCAGCATAATGAGAATCATCTTCATTGATATCGACAGTGTGCACTGCTGAAGTAAACATCTAAAGCTTTTCCCCCGTTATTCTACCCTACACCGCCAAATTGTCGCCGAATAATTGATCCAATTAGCATATTCATATGTTCATTGACCTACAATTTTAATCTAGGGGTACATTTAAAATTTGATTGTAATCAATTTTTAGAAGGGGGAAACTTCCAAATGGACATTTATTGGAAGAATAATTTGTTTATACCATACCGAATTGCAAATGTTCAAAAAAGTGTTCTGCTAATGGAGAAGTTGCTATTCAAAGAGTAAAAGCCGGAAATGTACTTTCAGCCACCGACGTGAGTTTAATATAACTTTTGAATTATTTACGAAACTTTGGCATATTCGTACATCGTTCACCAATTTCACCTCTCAGTTTCGCCTCTCATGGCTTTTATTATGTGCACCCGAGCTTTCATTAGCCAAAGCACCATCACATAAGTTACGGTCTATCAATAAGTTACATGCCAACTACTTGCGAACTACGAATCAATTTTAACTCTGAGAATAGCAGCGTAATTCGTCCAGAAACTTACCTTAAGCTTCTTATGGATGTATGAAGCTTTTCTATTTTTCTCTTTTTCGTACTTTAGTTGAACTTTCTTTTAACTACAACTACGTAAATCAAGTTAAATCGATAAATCACGTCTTATTGAATCTGCTAAAATAAAATAAAACATTTTATGGGTAATTGTACCGTACTTCGCACTATATACATTAGATATTTTTTTAGTTGATTAAATGCAGATTAATATTTAAATATATCAATTATCTATAAGATTAAATAGCATAATTCTACAATATAAAAGCTTTCTGCGGAATGTTTATAACCGTGATTTTTCAGATCGTGTCTGAACATGCAAACTGTTACTTATTTAATCCGCAAAAGATTTACGAGATTATTGTCGGATAAAGAAGTGATTTAGTGATGTAGTAACTACTAGAATTTATATCGCTGCTGTAAATATGTAAAGCTGCATCGCTAAATTATCTTTCATGCTTACAGAAACTTAAGATAGATTCTTTTTAATTAAAGAAATTGCCAAAAATATAATAAAAAGTAAATTATAATAGTCTGCTTATTACAAGAATATTATACTGATAATGATAATTTAATTCAGTGCAATGTTATATTGCATTCATTTTAAAATATTTAAATTTATTTCCCACCTCCGGGTAAACAGAAATATTTTCATTCGTTTATATCACATCAAAGACAGCAATGCAATCTTTGTATCTTTTATCGCTGTGTGTCATCGACAATTTAAAGATCACAGAGAATTTAAAGTCACTCTATATTGTTATCGCTTACGGCTTTTGTTAGACGTGATATTTTTAAAAGCTTTTCTTCTTTGTGTTCTCTGAAACCATTGTTCGCTGAAAAATGAAGTATTAGTTAATTATATTCGATTAATTAATTAATTATTTATTAATTAAAAATCTGTCTTGTAATCGAAACATTAGCAATGTGTCTATATTGGTTTTATTTTAACAATATACTTAATTATTTTACAATGAAATTTTTTTGTTTAATATTTTTAGTCTAATGTTTTAAATATTGAATTACATATGAGATGACTGATCTGACTTACAATTAGACTGTGTTCCGATATTCATTGTCAGTACTGAAAATCTATAATAGTTTACGTGACGTACAATACAGATTTTCAGTACTGACAATATCTGAGCGCAGTCTTATTAATCACGTTTGTTATGTACGGCAAGTCATCCGAGATAATGAGGTCATGATCAATAAGTCTCTTTTTCTTCTTGTCCGGTTAGGCAAAAATAATATTGAAAGACTTGGGTCTAAAGATGAGTATTCTGTTGTTATTCGTTAAATAGCTTGTTTAGCAAAACTTATATCAAGAATCAGACTTCGCAAATTTAAATTACAAACAAATATTTGTAATCCCATGAAAAAACCTTACCAAGGCTGCGTTCAGAAACTTTACTCGGGTGCACACCGCGTCGTTCTATATCTTTGTTATTTATTCAAAGTGGAACAAAGACAGAACGACGCTGGTGTGCACCCAAGTAAAGTTTCCGAACGCAGCCCAGATACTATTAAGGAAACAATTTAAAATATATGGTAACAATTTCCTATTTTTTTATTTCTACGTGCTTATATTACCCGTTGTAGTAATTTAATATTAATTCTTGTCATATTTCTGATTAATTAATTTAATCTGTGAAATGTTGGGATATATTTTCTCACGGAGGAAATAATTATATATATAATTACAATTTATTATCAGAATATTTCTTGGAAAATTATGTTAAATCTAATAACATTATTTCGTGTAGGCGTTATTGAAAGCAGTTAACTGAATTACACTGTTACGTTATTAAAGGATAAAATTCAAATCAATACATTAAGTTAAATAACATTTTGTTATTTTTAACTACCTTTAACACAAAGATTCGTTAAATTAATGCAATGTGACGCAATTCTCATAAAAGAATTGTAAAACGTTGAAAGAAATTGTTAAAAATTACCATAAGACACTATAAACCGTTTTGCATCACAGAAAGAAAATATGAAATGTATATGTAGATGTAAGACAAATTTAAATAGTAATAAATATACGTTCGTTTATTTGTCTCTTAATTTGCATTTTCAACATTTTCACATTTATATGCTCATTTAATAATTATATAATTATCATTCTCTTAATTGGATTGGAATCTCTAACATATTTGTAATTCTCTGCATTATTTATTTACAATATGGTATATGTATAAACATATCTTTGTATTTGTAACGCAAATTGCACAAACGGACCGGCAGCGATATCACCTCAGTCAAATTCAAGAGCAAGCTGTTTATATGTTTACTGTAAACAATGAGTTAAATATATGCATCGGTGAACCCCACATCGCTTTGTCAAAGGTTTGCAGGACACTGTGATTTAATGCTATTGTTCTAATTTGTGCACACAACAATGGTAACTCAATACATATCAAGCCACTTTCTTGCTAGAATTACGGTTTATGTCTATCAAGACAGAATCGACGAGGAACCAATTCCAAACTGAGCTCAGTGGTTAACCAGCATGAACGTCATTGATACGAGCGTATCGTCTTTCAATGGCACGAAAACCGTGAGAATTCGAGCTCAATAGATAATGAAATTTTATTGGATAAAATGTATAAGTAAGAGGCGCAAAAAAAGCATCGAGTATATAGGTATTCAATTCTCTGCCGAGAAATCCATCGGAATTATTATAATATTTGAAAGAAAGAGATACGAATTTAAAGAGGAATCTTTCCGTAACTTCACGAACAGATTCTCCTTTTTTTCTGGAAAGATAAATTGAGAATGGTATTTCCAGTGAATAAGAATACACATCCCATTGCAGTTTTTTATATATATAAATTCTGTGACCAATTTGATATAAATTTCTGCTTAATATAAACTCGGAGTCGATCCTCGATGTCTTTAATCTGTACTTTTACTTTATATTTTCATTTCCTTTGTAAAGTATTGTAATAGGAAATAAAGACGCGATGTTTTCGAATTTTTTAATTCAGTTTGCTGCGATATGAAGTGCAATCGACTCAAAGGTGACATTGCGTTCCAATGGTTTCGATCGAAGTGTATCGTGCCGATGGCAATTCTGTTAAAACGCACTGATCAACATGGCAACGAGATGTTATTTCATTTTGTTTGTCAATGCTGCATTGTCGCTTTTAATAACAGTAACATATATGAAGCTCATCTAGTATTCGCAGTCAAACAATACGTGAGCCAATTGCAATATGTCGTCATGTGTCAAACTTTTTGATGAAAAAGAAATGAAATACGTCTTATATATTATAGATAGAGTTTCTCTCTTTAGATTTGTATATAAAATGTTCTATATAATATCAAAAATGTTACTCACGATGCAAAAACCCCACGTGTGCGCAAAGATTACATTAAGAAAGAAATTTAGAAAATATTAACAAAAGATGACAAATAGAATTTCTAAAAGTTGTGATAGAAATGAAAGAACAGCTTTCACACATGTTGCGTTATATTGATTGTGCGCACAGAGATTGCGTAGGGACATATAAGGTCGCTCAGTTAAAAGAAATGTAATAGAGAACCGCTTATAGCAACGGTATAAGAGACCATTTTCAACGATATAACTTCTTTTTCTATTGTAGTTTAGTTGGCTATACACCCTAGAGAACGCAGTACAATATGGTATAATTTCTTACGAATTATATTTGTATAGCACATATTTGTAAACACAAGATGTTGTAAATATAATATAAATTTCTTTTGTATGTGTTTCATTATATTATTGAAGATAGCAAATATAATAATATTATAATAGACTTTCCTTACATTTAATTAAATCATTTTCCCTCTTCTTGATTATGCCATGCGCTTTTGATAAAGAATAAAAATTTGATATGCAATAATATGTGGTCTTAAATAGCATTTTCCATTATCCATTAGTCACTTGGCAACTGGAGAATCTCTCAAATCATTCAATTTGCATACTATTCGCGCTTTAGTGAAGGAGCTTTGTATACATTTTGCAAGAGTTGCTAAACATATGCACAACGAGACAATTTCCATTATCAAATTACAGCGTAATTTATGTACTCATGCAAGCGGTGGTTGCATTTTAATCGTATTTTAAAAAATAATTTTACATACGCAGACATCCGTTGCGTTATAAATGCAATGCGTTTAAAAAAAATGCAAATCGCATCTATATAAAAGAAATAGCTAATTGCGTTCTCCATAATGTTTCAAAGCAAGATATGCAAACATCAGGCAATATTATTAGCATCACTTCAAACAACAATTTAAAATTTACTGTGACATGTTTTTAAAATTTCTCTGACAGTTAAAATTTGTTACTTTGTACGAAATATTTGTAACAGGAAGAAAAATTGTGCAACAAAACGATATACAACGTAAAGCGTAAAAATATGTGATACTCTAATAAAGATATAATAAGAAAAACTCTATTATTTCAATAAGAAAACTGAACTCTATTTTAGTAAGAAACATTCTCAAACAAAGATTGAATCTGCAACGAGAGCGACAAATCAAAAGTTAGTACCTCCGTAGCACGATATATATGATGAAAATAAAGGATGTATACATGTGTATAAATAAATATATGCTCACAAGTTCATTTTCTATTATCAGAAACCATCTTATATGTTAGAGAACTCCGTTCTATTCTGAAGGAATTACGTACAATTATTTCTAGACTTTACAATCGAAATTATATGAAAACTAATGATACGAGCAGAAATCCAACGGTATTTTCATAATACAAAGTCGGATCAAACTCTCAACTGCGAACAATAAAAAACCGCGTAACCTCGATTCCGCGAGATTTCCATATGCTACTTGATACATTTTCTTCATTCTTGTAGGTATACGCGCATATAAATACGCAAAACATTTTACTTTCTTAAAATACATTTATATCATGCAATTAATTACCAATTAAATAGTTTTATTATTGCCCGATTAAACATTCTTTTCCTAATATCCTTTTACTCACATTTGTTTAAATAATTAATTATCATATATAATTAAAAAAATATTTTAGCTATTTTCATTAAGCAATATTAAAATTTTAAAGCAAAGTGAAACCATTTCGTGTTAAAAAAATTTAATCTGCAAATAAAATTAAATTTTAAGTGTATTGAGAGATATTTCTTGTATATCTTATCACATTTTTTAATGTAATTCAAATAACATTATTAAATCGCAGATAATTAGGATCGCTGGCTACATGTTATAATTAGAATGTATTAATTATTATTAAAGATCATATTTATCTAAAATTATAATATTTTATTGTAATGACCGCCGGTCGATAGCTTTACCTTTAAGTATCGTTAGAAATTTGAGAGAAGATTAGATACATTCTCTAGGATGCAACAGAACACTCTGTCATTAATAACATTAATAACGTATTCTCTGTTAAGATAGCGAGCAGCATTTAATGTGTACTACCTACCGAAGTCTCAGAATATGAATTTGCTTTACACGTCACGTTCCTATTATGTAAACCTAAACTAAATTCTCCTAGTATGAAGTCACTCGAGCAGTGTCCTAAGTCACTTATCATAATGCCATTCTCTTTTGTTTTACAACTTTCTCTGTTTTGCTACTATATCTACTATTTCTTTTTCAAATTCACTTTATAACACAAGAGTGCCAAATAAATGTAACAATATTAAATATTTACGGTCTCCCTGAGGACCCCAGTGACCCCTAGACCCATCTAGTACAGTAGAAAAATGCAGCAACAAAAATTCAACAAAGTGTTGAGAATGTCTTCGCAATTAACGCGCTTAATCCGCTGACTGAATCTCGCGAGATTAATTCGTAGTCATAAATGCAAGCAAAAAATAATCATATTTTTGAGATTATTAAAATATTAAGTATTAAAAATTAGAAATTAAGTTAACAATCTCAATAATATTTATTAAGTATGATATTATTTACTGTTAAAAATATAACACATTTTATTTATATAATTAATGTCATTTGTTATCAAAAGATATAACTAATTTAATAAGTAATTAATTATTAATTTATACTAAATCTTTTATTTATGGATACTAATCTTTCATTTATACTAAATCTTTAAAAAACTGAATGTTTCTTCATAATTCATGTTATCTTTTCTTAATTTGTTTCTAAAAATCAATTGAAGAATTTAAGCGTGTGATATTTTGAGGATTTTTTAATAATAAAGAGCGTTAAAACCTTTGTTTTAAATTGCGTTTCAAAATGTGCTGAGACGTGCAAGAACGTGCTGCGGAATCTATAAAGAAAGTGGTAGAACAGAGTAATAGAACAATCGAAACTCTCGCGTAACAACGATCAAAAGAAAATTGCATGTATCAAACAGTGATAGCAACTATTCATTTAACTATGTTGTCTTGGGTCTATCGAAACTTTCTGTTTGTCAGGCACCATATACCTAGTGATCGTTGCAACTGACTTGAAAGCATCACTAAAGTTGCTTAATATTGAACTAGTTACTGATATCGTACCTGTGGGTATTTATAGCAAATATTTATACTTTTCCTCATTCTATATATACTAGCGCAGGAAAATCTAGAGATAAATTAATATACTTATCTTTATTAGTCTTTAATTAATTGTTTAATTAATTAAAGCTTTAATTTGAATACGATTTTATCATATTTCTGCATTATTTGATAAGTAATTAATCAGTAAATTAGTCAATAAATAATTATTTGATATAATAAATGACTAATTTTAAGTTACTAAATCTTTAAAAAACTTATAATGTTTTGTTTCTAAAAGTAATTAAGAAATTCAATATTTGAGACAATATTTGTTGTACTGTTTTGAATAAGGAATTTCTCAAAAGCTGCAATTATATATGAAGATGTTCAATATTGGAAAATTGGAAAAATTATGTGCGCGAGAAAGTAAAAAAAAATATTTAAATTATTTGGATAATTTCTTTTCAATTTCTTATTTCAATTCCTTTTATATATATTATTATCTGATAGAAAAAGACAAAGACTTTATTTATTTACATCGTTATAACTTAAAACGACAATAAATTCGCTGCTGCATTAATTGTTTCATCCAGATGAGCATACTAGGGTATTAGCACGAATTAAATTGTAAAGAATAATAATAATGATACGTATTTTGAACAAATTCAAAACCATTATTTGAATTCTTTTTTTTTTTTCATTGCGTATATATGCAGATATCCTTAAACAAACACTTATTTCAAAAATCTCACGCGAGTATATAAAATCAGAGATAGAAACGATATCAAAACGATGTTAAAAAATATAAAAATGCGGATATCAAAAAACGTGCGGACACGTAACATAACTATGTGCTTTTAATATCCGTAAATGTAGCAGATTTTGATATAATCTTATCGCACACTTCGTTCTATCTTCAGTCTACCAACATAATGAAAATGATACATAAACTCGAAATGTCAATCAATACTTAATTTAGCTATTCATAATTAAGCAAAGTTTATTTGTCTGTTAAAATCGTAGCAATTAAGAAATATTTTACTAGCAATTAAAAACTGGAAGCTTGAAATTGACACTGTATAGATACATCATCAAATGCATTATATTAAATTGTAACGGATATTTGAAAATTTAACTCCAAATAATGACATTTCCTTATTAATTATATTTTATTATAATTTACTTAAGAGAGTAAATTAAAACAATTATACGTAACAAAGCAACAGCAGTATATATTAAAATGTATAATATTGTTTCTTACGAATACAATAGAAAAATCAAATTCTTATAAGGTATATTTCCACAAAAAGTATCATGATATTATAGATCGTACTTGTAAAAATATATACATGCATACACAAATAAAAAATTAGAAGTTAGAAAAATTTGTTAAGAATTTATAAAAATCATATAATCTGACGTAAGAAAAAAAAATCGATTTGAGCGCACTGTTCACACTATCGTTGATCTTATAAGTTTTTTTGCATTTGATACAAACATGATTAAAATTTAAGTAAAATCAAAATTTCGTTTAAGGAGCAGTTATCTTGTTTGCTCGAATATCTTATCAATAATTTAGATATTAAGAACAAAAAGTAATTTTTAAAATATATTTACTTTCCAAGTTTCTTCTTCAATCTTTCATTTTGTAAAACTAAAGCATTTTTTCGAAAGAAAACTAACTTAAGTTTTAGCGGTTATTATTAAAACACGATTTTCTTGATTATGTCTCTGCAACAATTATTCTATATTTTCTTGTTTTTAATTATTTTATTATTTTATGTCGTTGAGATTACAATTGCAAATACAATTAAGAAATTAGATTAACAAACTCGAACTAGGAATTATCACTATCATAGTATAAATTATACATACTATAAATTATACACAAAATAGAGAACGTAATCACTGTGTTAAATTTTAATAAAATATTAGTTTATAATGTTTAGTAACATATACCTGAGCAATCGAGAGATTCTTTCCAAGAAGAAGTTCCGCACTGATACTTTAATTTCAATTTTGGAGATCGGAAATTTTGTATCTATTTAAAAAGAAAGTATCTCTTCAGTAAATGTTAATCAAACACACGATAAAAGTTTCACGCCACAGAGGAAAGTATAATATGAATTTGTAAAGTATAGCAACGGGGTATCAATTCGGGATATCAGATCGGGTGCGCAGCGTAAACTGAAGGGAATCTGGAGTTCACGGAGGATCCACGTCCATTCGACGCAGTCGCAAAATACGGTGCAACCAAGCTTCCATCTTTCTCTCTTCATCTCATCATACTCTACATATTTCCCGCTTTACCAGTCTTCAGGGCGTAGAAAATCCTGCTTTCTGGGAAAAGCAATTAACAAAAAGAATCTGACGTATGCAATATAATTATTATTACTAAACTGCATGTGTCATTAGTTAGTTGATTTGTGTAATTTTGGTTAAACTATTTATCAGGATAAAACGATAAATCGAATTTACATAAGTAAGTAGCAAGCTTTACTAAAAAGCTCCTTTTTAATAGAATTGAGAAATCTTTCTCTGACTTAAGTCTGAGAAAAATTAACTTTTTCTAAAATACTTTTATTAATGTAACAAAAAATTCTTTTAGTTTTATTAATTTTAAATGCAAACATCGTAGACATATTAAGTTTTGTATAATTTACAATGATATTGTATAAAATTTTATGAATTTTATAAAAATTTTATGAATTAATTATAACATATTCTTCACATACTTCTACCCGTATAAAAGAGAGAAATAAAAATTATAATTTATATTTTATTTGTGTAAAAATATTATACTATATTAAAAATATTAATCTAGAGAGTGCATGTATGAAAAAGGATATATCACACAAGAATTATAATTTAATTTTGAAATGTCAATCTGCAATTGCAATCTGATTAATAGTTTTAGATAAAATTTGTAGATCCATTTTTGTAGTTTTTTACTGAACAATAGGAACATTATTTTTTATATACATTGATTATTTTGATTATCGTAGAGTACACATTATAAAGTATTTATAAAGTAGTTATAAAGTATTTTATTAATCAAAGTATTTTTATCCCGAATTTTTTCTTGTAAGTTTTTACGCAGATAGTTTAAATATTGCGTTTTTCGGACGGAATCAGGATTAAGTTGCTAAAAAATAATTTTTTAAATTATCAATTAATATAATTTGCATCTTGTTTCAGATGAGAATAAGTTTCACCCCCGATAATGACATTTTTGCGTTGATCCCACTTGTTGAATAATCCGTATCGTCAATGACAAATTATTCATATTAAACTCTGCAATCGTAAAGTTTTCCCTTGACTCGAGGGACATCGGCGAAGATATTCTAGAAACGCGATCAGCTGTCGCTAAACTACTGCTCTTGGCCGTTTGGCGTTTCATTTGCAAATCCACTTGGAATTCAATTAGAATTCCCATGGTAAGTGAAACAGCTAACGAATCAGTCGTACTTACATCGAGTCCTCATATGCACTTATACTTTCCCAGTATCGTCGCCAATTTTTTTTTCTTTCAGTCTCAATCTTCAAGTGTAGAATATCAAAGCACATAGTCTTCTTCGCTGCTTTATTTTGCAATCGTGCACATCAGTGTTCCATACTTGTTTTTTATCCTGATTTTTTGAACGTCCTGGTTTTCAGATTTAGTTCGAGATTTCCTTGATTGCTCGTGATTGATTATTTACACGTTGAACCATTGGAAATAGACAAGAATAGAAGCGAGAGGACGTGAAGGCAAACCATGCGTAGGTACGTTTCTTTTTTTGCGAATTGGTCTTTTTCCATTGGCTATATTTATTTTTCACGTCAGAGAGTATCCATGAGTTTTAATAAGTGAGATCGATCAATAATAGAGTTTGCGTAATTGATTGGCGTAGATTTCAATATCCATTTTCCGTCAAAAATTGAAAATAATAATTAAATGGAATATGCAGATTTAAAAATTAAAGTATTAGTTGAGTTAAAATAGTTTTATTAAAATTGGACTTGGAATCAATTCAATTGGACTTGGAATCAATTTGCTAAAACACATGCTAAGCTCTAACACGTGTCTTGGTAAATTAAATCGATTCTTCTGCACAAGAATGGTCAATGTTGTTTAACAAGTTGACGTAAACTATCTGTGTACATTGTAGTGTACTTGTATCGGAATTTTATTTTAAATATATATTGCCTTTGGTGTGTATGTATGTATTTTACAATTTGTATGTATTTATCAACTTGAACAAATATGATTATGTGTGCTCATGCACAAGAGAACTGGTAGCTTCAGACTACCATACATATTAAGCGCTTTATCATATTGTAAATTGACAATTAATTATCACAATGTTTGCAATTTTACAATTAATCAAACTTTAACATTTTGTCAAATGCACGTAGTTATATCATAAAAAATGTAAAATTATTTTTATTATTCTTTCTATTACAATAACTTGTTTGAGAAACGATAACTAAAGAGAATGCAACAACTAAAGTGTATTAGTCTAGTTTGAGTAAAAAGTAAAAGGATTTCGGTGAGTTATTTGCGGATCGTTACGGCCGTTTGGTCAGATAGAAGCGGGCATAAAACAAACAAGGCATTTTAGCTGTGGCATGGTGCCTGAGCGGCGTGTAATCGTAAGACGTTGTGTACCTATACTTTGTGATGTTCCAATAACGATATAGTCTATTAAAAGTTAATAAGAACATGCTATTCGCACAATCATCATAGTATCAATCAATGAAATAAAAAGATAGTTAACGCGGAATGATGGTTTTTATTACGCCAACTTTTACGATATAAATAAAATTCTTTCTTAATAATTGTTGTGATAGAATATTTGCAAGAAACACACAAAGAGACGGACAAATATTATTTGAGAAAATAGTTTAATGCATGTTTATTTAAATTATTTGGATAGTTCGAAAGATTTTATATAATATCTTTAAAGCAATTTGAAGAGACTTTTTTTATACAATTCATTAACATTTTATTTCAAAAATATAATATCCATTGCCCAGGAAACAAGTTATATTTTCTGAAAGAGATGTTATTTAGCGACGTTTGTGTATGCAAATGCTGGTTCTCTTAAATATGAAACAAACCATAATGTGCTATTTACCCAACTTGCGAGACCTTGCCATGAAAGCAAAACGTCGAGAAATTGAGAACGCAGTATATTAACGTGCATTAACGTACGTCTCACCTCAGATTTATCACGTGTGAAAAGTCAAAGGGCAACAAGTTTGAACAAACTTTTCCATACTTTGAGTTACGTTTACGACATATGCTCAAGTGAATAACGAGCGAATAACATCCGTTTTAAAATTAACTGAAAAATTAAATGTTATCATCGATTTACGTGTCTGCAGCATGTATAATTTGCTTTAATTCCGAATAAATCAATAATTAGAAGAGCTATTAAATTTTCGCTAATAAACGCATAACTTTAAATTCATCAAAGCCTCTGTAATTACAAAAAAAAAACACAACAGCAACAGTAGCGTTTTTCTTCTATATCATCGTGTAAACTATTAATTAACGAGTATGTATCGTAAGATTAACGTTGATTAATGTCATAAAAGAATTGTTTTATATAATAAATAACCTCTCTAAATTCTTGTGTTTCAGGAAAAGATGCAAAATACAAATAAGCTTTCTACAAAACGTTGAAAATTTATTAAAGTTTAAATTTAAATTTATCGGCGGACATAATATATGATGATTTTTTTATTACACCTAGAAAACAATATATGCGTCAATTATTCTTTAAAAATCATTTTGACGTAATTTTGTTACTTATATATATATATGTATGTATACATATAGATTAACTGGAAAATGAAGAAAAATGGAATGAGATTAAAAAGCCTTTCTTATTGGATTTGCACGCTATATACTTTATATTTTCAGCAGAGAACACTCCTCTAAATTAATTACTTCTGTTAGTTGTTTTTATGTATATAAATATTTTGTAAACTTGAGGCGGGGGGCATTTCATCAGAAAGTTAAAGAAATTATGAAATGTGGAATAATGCATATTAATCATGCATATTAAACTTTAAGCTGTAATAACAAACATTTTGTTCCCAGTATTTTTATTCTTTTTCCTTTTCATAGTATTTTCTCTTGTAAATTCTTTCCTAAGCTATTTTAACAAAGAGATTATACGGGATAAACCGTATTAAATGTGTTATTGCTTCCAATCATTTATAAAATCTGTTTTACGTAGGAAAACATGAGGTAAAATATTCACTATGTAGAAGCATGCTTCTTTATGCAACTGATCAATTTATAATTGAATTTTTAATTTATACCCTGTTTCATATTTTCTGTAAACGATTGGTCTCGGAGATTCTCGTTCCACATTCTTTAAAAAATCATATTCTTTCACTTAAATTAAAAAACTTCTGTAATTTTATAAATAAAGTTAATATTGTAATATCTTACATTAAAATTTACAGAATACAAATTAATTTCTTAATTTAATTCACTATAGTCTCATGATATAATTAGGGATTAAATATATTTTCTTACATTTATTTTTTGTAGCAAATAGTTTTCTTTGCATGTTCTATTTTTATGCTTGTGTATAATGTTTTCCAGATCTGTATTTTTCACACAATGATTAGTTTGTTTATTTACAATTACTGATGTCCTTTCCAATCAAAGTTTAAAAAATATAAAATCTTTTATGTGTTTCTTACATTTTTACGCGAGTGTATGTAGTACCTTTCACAAGTATTTAATTAGGTACCTTATGATTAGCTTGTTGTCAGTAAAAGCAAAAAAGTTACAACAATAAAGATTTTACGCAGAGATTTCTTTCTTGGAAGAACGTCCTGTTTACTTCGGCTTCTTTAGGTCTCGAGACTATATGACCTAAACTAGGAAGAACTATATATGTCCATACATGTATATAGCGGTACTCTATTATTTGCTTTAACCATGAAAACTTACACTTTAGTTTCGCTCATAGTTTAAAGTGACAAAAAGTCGGACTATTAAAATATCAATTCGTATGTGTCAGATACTGTGCCCGGCGTATAATAGCACTTTATAAAGTTCATCTCGAAAATAAATCAGTATAAAATGTATCACTTGGATCTGACAATTAGATATTACGCATCAAATCGAACGTTCTTATTTGGATAGGTATTTAATTTAAAATAGATTGGATTATTACTGTGTGTAAAATTTTTACAGACGTAATATTATAGTCTCTAAATACGCGTTGACGATGTCTTTTTCAATAAAAATTTAAAATAAAAACTAATTTCACACACTATTCGAATACTAAATATTGAAAATTTTGATTAAATAAATAGATAATTAAATAAAATAAGTCTCTTGAAAACATTTTCTAAGTATAATTTTTATCATTGCCAAAGAGTACAAAATAATTATTAATAGTCTTATGATTATTTATTGAAACGGCCATATAATTAACCTTTTAAAAGCAACTAATATATTAAAATGTTATATAACGTTGTCTTCTTGACAAAGGCACTTTTATTTTTACTTTGCACTTATTTTCACTGTAATTTTAATGGTGTTATTAACTTTTCAAATAAAAATAGCAAACAATTTGCAAGACAAATTTACGAATAGAAATGTTTTACGATTTAAATTTACGAATGTACTGTGTTTCAATTGAAAGTCATTCGATATCGACAAAGTATTTAATTTATTGATGCAATTTGTATTAACTAAATATTGAGCAATCAAACAGATGCAATCAAACAGATGCATATGTAAACCTGCGACAACAATAGCAAACAATACTTCAATTTCCATAATTGTTATCTATTCTTCAACAAAGAATTGTCTTCAGAAAAATTAGTACGAAAGATTTCTCATTTCTGATATCACAGTACCTTACAGTTAAGAAAGCAAAGTAAAAAACGAGGCTTACTAATGCAGCTTAATTCGCAATTTATTTTCATAGAACTTAAAAGTTAAGTTATGAAAGGCGTTAAATGTCTAACTGATCATCGATAAAGAGCATGCTATGTTTTTAAATGTTTCTAGTTAAAGTCAGTTATGACTCGTGATGATGTGAATGATAAAAGTAAAGTAGTGTTGATATAATGTTGAGAAGTAAAAAATTGGATAATATAATAAAATTTTTTTTTAACTATTTTTGAAAGAAATATTGTAAGGCAACTTAATGATTAACGATTTAAAATGTACGTTTTGTCTATATATATATATATATATATATAGTTTTGTTCGTAAAAGATACATCTATTGCATAAAACGTACCGTGATGCAGAGAACGCAATCATTTTGCTATCCTAGTTTTCGGAGGCTTCAAAGCGTTATAATATACGACGAAAAAGAGGTGTGGGAGAGAATAAAATGGTCACGTATCCTCGGGCATATCGAGAAACTAGTTGGACGAAGGATCGCGAAAATGGTAAAGCGTTCATGTAAATAGATACCGTTTCAACGCGCTGCGTACAATTTTATACGGTACACGGTATATACAATCATAGGATCGCGCACTTAACCTGCGATATTCAATCGGCAACCTGCAGTTTCTTTGTTTTAGTAACGATTGCTTAAATATTTCAACGCTTTACCTCTTTGAGAATTACAAATTAGTTTTCAATTATTTTCTAATTTTCTGCAATAGTATTATCGATGCTAAAAGAGTAATATATTACAGTAAACAAATCAAATGAATATTTATTCAATATTGTCAAAAATATAAAAATTATAGTATGATCTCATTAATCTTCATCAATTATTTTTGTGGATTTTCTCCATTATTCTTATTAAGATATTCTATTTTTTTGAGACTATTTAACAAGTGTAGAGCACCATAATATATATAAAAATATCTAGGCATTTCGCTTAAATCTGATGGAAATAAATTTGACAATAGATATAACTCGTTTCGTTAAAAAACACATTTTTATCCAGCCCCTTAACTCTAATTTATAACCAGGTGCAACAAATAGTTTATCGAGTTTTACGTATATAAATGCAGCCACAAGTTTACGTGCCATATTACTACGTATCACGTGCCCGAGTTTTGAAAAATTATCATTTATTGTCATTGACAATAAAATCCAAGTTAATAAAAACACGTTATGTAATCTGTATGCCAGTATATAAAATTTATTGTGTGCGCTGCATTTTATAAAATAATACAAGAAAGTAAAAGTAAGAGAATAATAGAACGCAAGAAAATAATATTTAAATAATGCAACATTTACAATGCCGAATAAAACTGAATTTACGTTAAAAGCGTAGAATGTACAATAAATTGTATCTTGCATTGAGTAAAAACATTTTGCGTAGAAAAATCTGTTCACCAGAGCTGTTCATAACTACAATTCCAAAAGGGTCATATACATGAACATACGTACAGACGCACATGAACGAAATATATGTACTAATAACAAAACTAAATAAATAACTATTTTATACTCATGCAGTTAATTAGACATATTCTCACAAAAAATAAAACAAGAGGAAAGATTTGTTAAAAAATTTGGTATTTTAATTAACTAACGAAGGAAATTAATACATTTCCAGGATATCAAACTTATTTAATGCATTCAATATAATACCTCAATTATTTATGATAATCTTTCTTTCCAAAAGCTAATTTTAAGTATTTAAAAGTTTTAAATACTTTTTTATAATAACTCTTGTGTATGGCTTTGCATTTTTTTATTGTGTAAAATAAAATATAGAAAAAACATCAAGTACATTAAAAATATTTTTATTCAATTAATTTTTAAAGCTAAGACATGTTATAAGAGTTTATCGAATTTAACACCAAGTAGATATTTTGATTTCCATGTTATCTGAAACAGATTCATTAGCTCTTTATTAGCTTATTATCTGCAAAAAGGAAAATTACGAAATAATATCGATAATTATTAAGTTCTTATATAAATACACAATAAATTTAATATCCTAAAATTACACTGGTTTCCCTTGCATGCTAGTTAATTAAAATTAGATCTCTCGCGCTTAATACATATAACAAAAAAGTATTTTTTCCGTAAAAAATAATTTTTAAACTTGTGTATGGCTTCGCATTATTTTATTGTAAAATAAAATATAAAGCTATTATATAAACACAAACAAAATACAACTGTTTTTATATTTATACATTGGGTATTACCCCAATTAAATCAACCTAATAAAATATTAGCATTTTCATAAAAAAAACTGTTTCATCAGAGTTCCAACTTAATAAAAAAACTACTTCACAATTAAGAAAAAAAAATTGTCTAATGATTTAATATTTTAATGTGTGAAGAATCTTTGATCTTTTTTAATTAAAAAATATAAATTAAAAATTAGCTTTAGCTTTTTTAATCTTGCTCAATCTATATTATACATGTATACGTCTGTAATTCTTATTCTTTTTATCATTTTTAAATTAGATTGTGTCTTGCTTTAACTTTTTCTGAAATTTTTACCACTTAAGAATATGTGTATGAAGGTGTATATGACTATTCGGATTAATCATTAATACAGGAAATCTTAGGAATAGTTAATGTTGCCACCTGTAGGATGTATCTCTGACTAAGAAGAAAACTTGAAGAATATTTAGGTTTCTATAAATTATTATTAATGAAGTTAAGTATAAATAACAAAAGAATAAATATTATTGCATTTCAACATAATAAAATATATACATAAACAAAATATATACATTAGTCAGATAATAAAATATTTTTCGAATTTTTTTGTTTACAGATATTGATATTTAATTAGACAATCTATAAAATAACATTATATCTATTAGTAATAATACGTTATTAATGTCGTTGTTAAAATAATAATAAGATATTGTTTTTAGTAACTCAAGTACTACTTTATCCGCTGTGAAAAAAGCATTGCAGCTGTAACCAAATGGGAACGATCGATAATGGCGACGCAGCCGGCTTAGAAGAGCTTGTACAAAATGCCATTCGATAAATTCAAATGTTTCTTGCTCTACTTATGGTATATACAATCTAGATCCAAAATTTTCTAGACATCATTTTTTATTACGTTTTTACCACTAAATCTTTAAGTTAAATGTATATTTACGTACTTTTTATTAAAATACCTTTGCTAAGACATTTGTGTATGATACCGTATTGTAGTGGGGTAATACGTGAGTGGGGTAAGAAACAAACGCATTCTTTATATATATATGCAGTTATAATAATAGCACAATATTAACGTAAGAGATAAAAGCGAATTCATTAAGATTAGGGAGTTTTTGCAATACCGTCTTTCAGATACAATAACCGTATCTCGAATTGTTCAGCTATATACATAGTGAATGTATCTGAACAATTCAGACACGGTTACGGTATCTGAAAGACGGTATTGCAAAAACTCATTATTATCCTTCAACATAAAACTCTCGTTTGTCTTATTAATACTATATATGTCTTAATAATACTAAATTGTATTGAATTGAAACTAACAAGCATTCGTACAAATAAAATTAAGAACATAATTATTTAGTTTTATTATAATAATTATTTTAAAATTTAATAAAATCTTTATTTAAAAACTAATTTTTATAGCAACTTTTCTATCGATTTTTTGTCAAGCTGGCTTCTTCAACAAAATACATTTTATTTTAATTTAAGCATCCAACAAGTACAATTATTTTGTAATTTATGAATAAATTTTTATTTTATCTTTACATATTACGTGTATTCGTTTATCCCGGAAATCTTTATGTGAGTCATGTCATATCTGTTTAAATGATATGATATAAATAGCTGCTTTTTAGCTTTAAAAAGCTTCAGGTATTTTTTCGATGTATAGACGTATATTAATTTCGAGTGCGAGTTCCGGCGTAGAACGATTAGCACGATGGCCTATGTGTAGCGAATCCACGTGTACATTTACTTTCAGATAAGAGCGGCCGGGGATAATGAGCGCAGTTTTATCGGAATACTTAACCGAACGTTGTATATAGTGCTTCTCCGTTTGCAGTATTACAGTGATTAAAGAGAGCATATTTTAAAAGTGAACGCATTACACATAAAATATTTTACGTAAACATGTTTGTGATACGGTAAAGGAAAGGTCGAGACAAAATGAACGCAATGTTATGCGTATAAAACTTAATTAGGACGCTAGGTAAGTTTTTTCACGATTCTTCTACCCTTGGTAAATTGAAGCTAAATATACGAATGCGGATAAATAGCACGAAAAAGGAGCAAATGAAAATATACAAATGTCAAGTTAAGGTTGAGAGACTTCCTTACTGTTTTGAAAAGAGAAAATATGTACGTAATATAAAATAAAAAATCTAGAAGAAATAAGTTCAGATTTCCTTTTAATAGCGCTGAATCAATATTTTTTCTCAATAAATGTTTTATTAGACACTGTTTTCTTTCCTGCTTTTAAATTTTTATTAACTATCTCATTAAACATGCTATGCATGGCAACCTCAGAGAATAATTCAGCTTCCGATTATATATTTATATTAGCCAATAATATTAACATATTAAGGGCCGGTTTTGTTCCAACCTATTGGTAAACTAATAGTTAAATCATATATATGTCTTTGTTTATCCTTTACATTAAACAAAGATAGACATATGATTTAACTATTAGTTAGCTTATCAATAGGTTGGAACAATCGGCCCTAAATGTGCTTATCGCACCAGGACCGGGGCTACCAAACTCAAAATGCATATCAAACTCGTAAAAAGTAACATTTGTGGTAGTTCTGTAAATATAATCAATATTAAAGTAATATTCTAAAGTAATAAATACACTAAACATGGTAATTATGCATAACTTAATTACATAATATAATATCTTATCAAGATATGGATCTAATAATGGGGAAAATTTCACTCCGGCATCGACGGAGGAACAAGCGAATTATGTAGGTCCGACATTCAACGTGTTAATTGGTTGAACTTATCCAGGCACGAGAATACCGTGAAGCAACTAGACCATAAAATTGCATTATCGAGTTATAAAGAATATCAACAAAATGTACGAAATATAGAAGTTGAGCAATTATCATCGCATAACTTTTATTGATTTTTCGTGTCTGCAATAATTTCAGAGATGACAAATAGCCTGATATTTTCATGTTTTAAAACGTAATGTTAAATAGAAATGTCAATTTTATAGCTTAATTTCAAACAGTCGGTATTTCACAAGACTTTAATCTGTCACATACATATAATCTTTCGGAAAGATTATAATCTTTCCTAGTATACATTTTCACATTTATCCAAAATGAATGATTTGTTTTTTGCAATTCTTCTTTTACATACTTAAAAATTTGAAAGAAATTGTATGTTTATTTGAGCATAAACTTTAAAATTTATTTATGTACATATTATTAATATACGAGATATATTACGCTTTTAATGGTATAAAATATATTTTTTATCTTTTAACATCACATAACTTGTTATTTCAAAGTGTCTCTTTTTATCCATCACTGTATTAGTATTTTATGTATTTAAAAGAGTTATACCTGTTCTGTCGAAACTCGCGAGAAAAACGTAGGAGTAAAGGATAACGATTCGTTACGTGTTTCTCTTAGCAACCAATTCCGCTGAGATCTCTTTATAGTGGTAATATAAGAACAGAATCAATTAATGTATAACTTTTTTATAATATAAAAACTTCTATCAATATGATATTATACCGAGGCTGTTATATTAAGAGCTATTTTTCATGTTATTGATCTATAAATAGAAAGATTCATTCAATGTATTTTAGAATCTCGACATTTATGACATTTGCTTCTCAGAAATAATATATCCGACACGATGTTGAAATTAGTTATCTCTTTTTATGAAAATATGTCATTTATGACTATTATTATATTTTATTTCAAATATTATTATGAAAGTTTTGAAAATCAGATTTTTATAAAGATAGAACCAAATTATATATATACAAAATCGTATTTATAATCATATAAATTAACTTGATGTAATTTGTATCTTTAAAAAAGTATTGGATTTTTATATAATAAACAATAATCTCTTATATTTATATTACATAATATTACAGATATAAAATTAATTGTAAAAAAGTTAATATACATTATAATAAAATATGAAAAAGCTGAAAATAGGATTAATAAAATCTGTTGGCAAATAAGTTCGTTCGGTTTTTTCCAGTCAAAACCAGTCAAAAAACCGAACGAACTTATTTGCCAACCCAATATGTGACATATAAATTACAATTAAAAATAATTAACGATATCTGCTAATAAAACGGTAATTTTTCTTGCATTAAATTATATTAATTTGCACAAGTACAATAGGAAATTCACATAGAGAACGTTCCTTTATCTTCGCAATATTGACTTAAATTTTCGAGAATAAATTTCAACATCATTAATTATAATATCTCGAAAAGCAGTTTTAATTGTCTTCTATTAGAGAAGATAATATTAGTAATTAAATCTACTTTTTCTCAATGCAGTAATATAAACAGCTAAAAGATATTAAACTTGAAAGGAAATTTTGCAGACGCATATAATAAAATTAGATGAGGATTAATTAATCAGAGTAGAGAGATAAAAAAATGTTATATTGTTATTAAAGACAAAAGAATGCTCTAGATAATAAAAATTTTTTTTTAATCTTTTGTTACTGTCGGACAATATAGTGCATGAAATTATTGTTATAACTCTTGCTGTTATATGAATAGCGCGAGAATTCATATTGCTTGTGTGTTATGTACGAACGTGTTGCATGTTTACTTAGTACACAACATTGTAATGTTGTAACCATATGCCAAATATAGACACGAGAGAAGTAGCATATTATTATAATGAAATATTTGCAATGTAATAATCACTTTACGTAGGCACGTGCGTACATACATTTTAGTTGCACATTATCTTACGTTATCGCAAAATTGTAACACACGTAAAAATACGTAGGTTAAAATTTTTAACTTTTTTACACCGCGGAGATAAATACGTGTTTGGTGTAGTAAATATACATTTAAAATAGATAAAAAATCAATAAAATTTGCTTATTTAATTGTATTGTATCGATCGCGAAATAAACTTTTCGTTTTCAAACATATTTTCTTGAATATAATCGACTTCACGTAACAACTCCAAATATTACCGCCAAGAATTAAGATAAAAATATATTATTTCACCTTGTATCATATTTATAATGGAAAAATGTCAAGACGAGATAGAAAAAATATCAAGATAGAAAAATTTTCTAACGAGGACATGTCATTATAAAAAAAGTGATGCTACAGGAATATAAATCCTTTCTTTCCAACTAATTACACACACAACAATATGATATTTATTTTTTCATGTATTAAAATGATAATTAAAATTCTGTCGCAAGAAATATATATTTTCTTAAAACATGATAATAAATTACAAAAACGAGAAAGACTCTATTTTTATATTCGACAACGTTTGGCTAATATCGTGACAATTCGACCATTGGTTTTGGTCAGATTAATCGTCAAGACTTTTTCGACCATGGGTTTTGGTCTTTTTTTTTAAATTCACCAAAACCAATGGTCAAATTGTCACGACATTAGCCAAACCTTGTCGAATATAAAAATAGAGTCTTTCTCGTTTATTTATTTATTGGAAAAACAAATACATATACTTTTCTAAAATTACAAAAAATTGCTAATTGAATCTCTCTCTTTCTCTTTTATTTCCTTTCTCAAAATTAAATTATTGTAATAAAAGAAAATTATAAATAAATAACATTTAATGTAATATCTTCATATTATTTAACACTAATTTTTTTTCACAAGCTATATTTATGTATTTTTATAAAGAAATTTGCAAAACTTTATTACAAGCGTACTGTCTTCTCTATCAGTGTATGAATATGTATGTTATTCATAGAACTACGTTATGAATGTATTAATTTTCAAGAAATTTCACTTAGGCAACTCAAGTTCCCAATAAACTTTCTATTAAATGTAATATTGAAGCATGCTTCGTTAATTAATTTGTCACATTGATCGTAAATTAATGGAAAATGTAGAACAGAATACGAAGTTTCGTAAATATATAATCATATCGGATATAAAGATAAGCAATACGTTATTATAAATTATTAGTGTTAGGACAGTCGATAGGTACTATTAGAAATCTTATATTGTAACGATAAATGACAAAAAAAGAATTAAACGGAATTTGAGATGATATAATGCATAATATTTGTGCACTTTTATAATATGACTAAATGTGATTACTATGACTAAATATAATTACCAAGAAAAATATTAGCATATTGCAGTAATACAATTAATAATTATTAATAAATTACTATAATTATATGAGCTATGGATGTCAACCTACATATTTGATTGTCTTAAAATTAATAATGAACCAAATACATTTATTGTCCTCTTATCGACGATGTGTTCTTTTATTGATTTGACTCTGTTGTCAAGCATTACAATCTTTTTATTGAACACCCTAGATGCAATATGCATTATTTGACACTTTATTGATATGCATAATAATGGCACTTTTTACTCAAAATATCATAATTGAAATGTTCACGCTTCAATCGTAGTATTAATTTGCTTTTTGTCTTGAGCTGATTAATATAAACTTGTAATGACATTAAGCTGATTCTTTATACATATAATTGAAAAGTACAAACAAAAAGGATACAAACAGTTAAGTCTACAAAACTTTTCAAGAAAGAAGAGCAGGCAACATTAAATGTTTAAAATCAAAGACCTTTAAAATAAAAATTTCTTTTGTATAATATAAAACTTATTTAATCTATATAATATTTTATCACATTTATTTGATTAGTGAAAATATATATATATTTTTTTATTAATTGTCTTTTTGTAATAAAAAAACTCTATATAAAAGTTTAAATAAAAATCATAATTATTATTAATTATATTATTTGATTTGAAAAAATGTTATAATTATTCTATTATAATAAAATTATAATAGAAGTTATCTGTAAATTTCACGTTATGTATTATAAAATAAAATAGTTTTATATACAATTCGAATTTCGTAAAATAAAGAAATCAGATAACTTCCATACTTTTTTAAATTACTTTCAATTATTTTGTAACAACGTTTGTTCTTTCTATATTAATTTTTATTTTAGCTTTGATATAGTTTCTTAAATACAAAGACAATTATTTGCTAAAAATATATCTAAAAAGTAAAAAACTTAATATGGAAAATATAAAAGTGTATATTTCTCGATATCGTCCAATTTTTTAATATTGAAATCAGTGCGCAATCGTATAATAAGGTAGATATAAGCAAGTGAAAGAGCAGGCAAGTCTAGATTGATTGTTCTTACTTCTTAGCTTTTCGAATAAAATTCCAAGTTCTAAGTTCAAGTTGTTGCGATAATAAACGATCTTTAGTTTAGTGAACTAATATTGATTCCTGTGCCGGACGCGTCGCATGATGCGCTTCAATGACTACAAAGTCATAAGTGAACAGGATATTGGTTCAGATAAAGGATTTCTCGATCTGTACTTTGCATAGAGCAAGAGAGAAAGAGAGAAAGAGGGAGAGAGAGAGAAAGAGAGAGAAGGGGGGGGAGAGAAAGAGAGAGAAGGAGTAAATCGTTGGGCAAGGGTTGATTCTGTGTCCGGGGGGTGGTGGATCGCACAGGGCAGACGATGCGTTCTTGCGCGGATGAAGCCGCGGTCGCCAGTAGCATCGCGGTGTCGAGTCGACGCGGTTGGTCTCTCCTTCCGGTCTCATTGCTCTCTCCGTGTTTGTTCTATTTTCGACTCCGATCGCGAACATCAATATCCGCAAATACGTGGTAGATAATGGATTTTTGAAGGACCAAAAGCACATTAAAATCGATATATATTTACAGTGAATTCAATCTTCAAGATTTTGCAGAGAATCAGAGATTTTGCCGCAAGAATACTTTATGTGCATTGTCGCGTTTTATTACGTGACAATATACAGATTGCTTTTACGTCAATAGTATCGACGTCTGAATTCACTGAGATTACATCGACTTTCAACACAACTGACTTTAAAGACATTTGTTTTCTTTTTTACACAGATCGAAATTTCTGTTCGCGCGCCATTGAACTTTACGACGGGATAAACTTGATTGTTAAAAGTTCATAGAGTAAACTTCGCGAAAAGTACGATGAATGTGTGATGCGATTAACAAATGTTATCTATTTCGTGTATTATAACGTGTTCATCAGCTTCAAACTTAGAACATCCATAAAGGTAAGATTAAAACGAGTGTAAAAGTTGCATGATAATGCAATACGTAAAAATGATAAAAAAATAAGATACACATCTATCTCTCAAATACAAAAAAAAAAATTTAGCTTCCCGTTTTTAATTGTCAAATTAATGTTGTTATCGCTTATTTCTTTATTTATTTATACAAATTTTTTGTATAAAAGAGAAAACAAAAACTTAATATAAATCAATATACATATTTTGTGGCTTCGCAATATATGCTTGTCGTTTTCAAAATTTCCGTGGTAGAAATTTTAGCAATATAAACATTTGCCATTAAAATGGATTTATGCACGAGTTACTCACTATTCATGTGATGATTGTTTGTACTGTATTTCCGCTATCCGTTCAATCATGGATATAAAACGATTCAATATGTTTAAATAGTAGTCCTATATGCATACACATATATATATATAGGATAGTTTATATAGGATTTCCAAACTTTTTTTTCTTTCACTTACAAATAGTTTAATAAAAGAATTGATTTTGTTAGCCAAAGTTTGATTAATCGTTGTTATGTTATACATATATGTTTAACATTAAATTAATTTAACATTAATGAATTTAATATCAAAGTCACATAATATTAAACATTTATGTAATTAATTTTCAAATATTACAATAAACCCTAAACTTGCCATTTATTTAAATACTTGAATATAAAATAAAGATTATTTTCTAATTCTACATTCTCTATTTTCTCTTTTCTCTGCGTCTCTCTCTCTCTCTCTCTCTCTCTCTTTCTCACTCACTCACTCACTCACTGCTCCCTTTTTTTCTTTTCTATTCTAATATTGAGGTTTTTAACTCGCAAATTGCATTAAAAGAAGTGCTATAACCAGATTTTTTTTTAAATACAAAATTAAAGAATTAACTTTTTGAATAAGCCGTGCAATGACACGTAAAATAAATATAAAAACTAAACTCGGTGATAAAATTTTTCTTAATAATATAATACAACAGACCGGCAAAGTCATACGTATACATCTCTTATGTACAAAGTACTCTCTTTGTTATCATCTCTTATGTAATCATATGTACAGATCCCTTTATAATGTGTTTAAGTTAATATGTAATGGCATAATTATAAAATTATTTTATGAAGTCAATAAATTCTGATATAAGTATGTAGTAGATTAGTATGAAAATTCTAATACACAGGATTTATATGAATAAATATATAGAGATATGTAATAAATATAAATATATATATAAATATAAATATATATATATCATAACAAATTAAAAAGAAATATATATATTTTGTAATTTTTTATAAATATACATATATAACGTATATTCCTAACATAAAATAACATAAAGTATTTAATTTTTGCATATTTAATTATAATTTTAAAATGTTTGTATTTGTAAAATAATGTGTATTTTAAAATTTAATTGATAATACATTAAGTATTTAAAATTGTTATTCAAATTCTTTACATTTGCATCACAGTAAAATGTGTCAATTTTCTGTTATATAAATATGTTATATAAATGTATAGTTAAAAAATGTACAGCTATACGCCCTCAAAAATTCACGTATGTCTGTGGCATTTAAATACTATCAATGTTTGATATCGACACAAAATATCAAATACGTCAAACAAAATTTACAATCGCTCGCTTTCGTAAACCATTTTATTAAATTTGTTCACAATATTTTGCAATATTTATTCATATAAATCCTGCGTATTAGAATTTTTATACTAATCTACTACGTATATTGTAACTTATTGGCCTCATAAAATAATTTTATAATTATGCGAGCGCATATTAACTTAAACACATTATAAGAAGATCTGTACATATGATTACATAAAAAATGATAAAAAGAGTAATTTTTGTACATAAGGGATACGTACGTATGACTTTGCCGATCTATTATATATTATTAAAAAAAATTATATCATAAATTCTTTAAATTAAATACAATATTATTTAAAAAATGTTTAATAAATTAAAAAATGATGTTTGTTAATTGAGTGTTAATATACTTACGGTTATTATAAATAATTACACACCTATAACTACATTGGCTCATATTAGTACTTATTTTACTAACATACTTTTTTCTAATGACTTATGAATTATTAATGCATATAATTAATATAATATTATAAATAATAAAATAATCATATCACATATATAATGATGAAGATAATGTGCATCACGTAGTTATGTTATATATCTAAATATAATTAATAGATGACACATAACACGTATAATTTCTATAATATAGACAATGCATATCAATAATTTTCTAAATTAATATTATGATTAAGAAAAAAAGGTACATGTGCATTAAATTAAATTTCATAGCCACATAGTTATGAATCAAGTAAATCACATCGTATCAAAATCTAGC
Organism: Temnothorax curvispinosus; assembly: GCF_003070985.1. Classification (NCBI taxonomy): domain Eukaryota; kingdom Metazoa; phylum Arthropoda; class Insecta; order Hymenoptera; family Formicidae; genus Temnothorax; species Temnothorax curvispinosus. The sequence goes on from NW_020225678.1 coordinate 129,881, forward strand.
GTATTACATTGATCGATTCATTATTTGACTGTTTCTTCTGCAGTTTTCCATGCAAACATAATCCTAGCATGTTATCGCTCAAAACGTTCATATACACTACTGAAAAATTGTTGAAAATAGTGATGTGTTATTCACGTAGAGATCCAAGTTACGTGGAAAATGCTGTTTCTATTGTACTTCATCCTATACGGTATGACAGTTTCGATATCGTGTTTATGTGCGCAGAGAAGAAACGTGAGCACGGTTCAACAAAATGTGAAATTGAATTGAAAATACGAATAGAATTGGATAAAAAAAAATTTTGCGTGAACGAAGACTGATGCTCTGGCAATTCATAACTTCTAGAAAACATTCCGCGTAAGTCTTTAAATGGCAGAGAGAGAAATGCGGTTATTTTCAAACCAGATATCTCACTGAGATTCTCTCAGTAATTATAAAAAACAGTATATAAATTAATATAAAAATATAAATTTATGAGGATAATTGAAAACAAAAGTAACATAATACATAACACATATAACATAAATGTATTTAAAAAATGTTACTATACAATGTGTAACAACCGCCACTATTTCCGTCAGTAGCTTTGCTCAACTAAGTATTTGTTCACGTTATCCGCTTTGACAACATTGAAAAGATTGAAATTCGGTCGATAGAAATTTCTTGTTAAGGTAAGAGCCTCTCCCGTAATTTCATAACAGCCTCTTTTCACGAAACATACAGACGACCAGATTTTCTTGCAGCAAGCAGAGATATATACTGCACATAAGGAACCTTTTATTTACATAACTTACATTTTGTTTTAGGATGTAGGCGCTTTAAGTTTATGTTTGTTGAACTATATTTTTTATAATCAAATGTGCTTTAAGAATGTCAACGATTTCGTTACAAAGACTTGCATCTAAATAATTAAACATCTCACAGATATAATACTACCGCAACAGTATTTGTATCTTGCTTTAGCATCAAATTTTGATTCCCACAAATTTTCATTTCCACGATTGGCGAATACAGATAATGCAATTTTATCACCAAACAGTGAGACTATATATTAATTCATGCGATTTGTTTGTCGTTAACCAAACGAAATTGTTAATTTAATTAAAACATCTGTACATCATATTACCAATTACAATAGTACGCATCATCGGTATCAAAATGGAGAAAGGAATTAGTAAAAAAATTACATCTTTTAATTACAATTTTGAATATTATAATTTGCACGGGTAAAGTTTTTTAAAATTCAATAACTATAAATACTTTATTTCTAAATATTTTTCCAATGAGATATCGGAGAGGATACAAAATCTGTTTTAAAGAATTATTAATAAAACTGTTTATACTAATTATAACATACTTATTCTTTTATTATATGTATTTTTGTATTTCTGTATTTTTGTTATTTCTGTTATACGTAAACTCATATTTCACAGTAGAGTTTATTAATTTTTATTAAATCTAATTTTTAAATGTTTTTATTGGTTTCAAATATGTTAAAACAATTTTTTAAAAAATTGCATACTGGACAAACGTTTAACACGATATTCTACCTATCCTGCAACTAAATCAAGGCCTCTGCTTAGCAATCTACGGTTAATTGAAGATTATAATGGGGATAAAGTAAGTTGATACATTTGCGGTAATAGACACTATTCTCATTATTTCAGTCAGTCTCGTGTTTCTACTCATTATCTATGTTCAACTAATTATTTTTATGCATAATTCTTAAAAAAGAATATAACATTATCATAAAAAATTTAAAAACAAATTTTTAAACGCAATCTGTTTCTTGCGTGACAAAAATTTGCTAACTATCTCTGATAAGTTGTTTTAGTTGAATTAGTTTTACCTTGCTTTTACAATACAATCAAAAAGATTTCGTATATGTTTATAATTAGACAGGGCGTCATTTTAATTTACCACCCTAAAAACTTTTTTATTTTTTGATATTTTCTATAGATTTTATTATTAGGACATTTCACTAATTAAAGCATGCTGTAATACCATTACTTCAACTTCGCTGTAATAAAATTCAACTTGAAAACAGAGGTATGTAACAACATTAGCACGATTTTTGCTTTACTTTACACCTTCTTTTTTACAAAAATTTATCGCAAAAAATGCATGAAATTATATTATACATTATATCCTTTCCATTATTCTTATTAGCCTTGCTAGGCAAAAATCATACTTTTTATTTTATTATATTCTATGAAATAATGAGAATACTAGAATAGTGTCTTTACCGCAAATGTATCAACTTACTTTATCCCTACCATAATCTTCAATTAACCGTAGATTGCTAAACAGAGACCTCGATTTAGTTGCAGGATAGGTAGGATATCGTTAAACATTTGTCCAGTATGCAATTTTAAAAAAAATTATTTTATCATATTTAAAACGGATAAAAACATTTAAAAATTTAGATTTAATAAAAATTAATAAACTCTGTAAAATATTAGTTTACGTATCACGAATAATTAAGTAACTGAACGATTAGGGCCCTTTTATACAAAATAGCATAGTTTAATATGCATAGCTTAAGACTGTCTGGACTAATGAGCATCTAGCTATCTGGCATCAAGTTTAGTCAAGACTTTTAGCTAGATGCTCATTGGTCCAGACAGTTTTATGCTACGCATATGCGGTTACGTCATTTTGTGTGAGAGGGCTCTTACACTGAATATATATTCTCTGCAATATGCTTCAAACTTTCCTTTTAAATCGAGGCGGTTTAATTAAGATGGCAGTTATTAAAATACTATAGTTAGAGAGAGAGAGAGAGAGAGAGAGAGACAAGTTAATAACATAATGCTAAGTTCTCGCAAAAGCTAAATCAGCTCTAAATTGCAAGACTTCTATAAAGCTTTCCGTGCATAAAGGACATTTTTTCGAGGTGATTCCATAACAACAATCTCTCTTCGATGTTGTAACCGAGTTCTATTTCTTGTTGTGCAGTACTCAGGGGTGCGTTTAAGTTTCTATCTTTCGATGCACTTCATACAAATTACGGTATACTCAATCGAATATAACATTATATGTGCTTGTTATTCCCTTCATAATATATATTTAATATTTAGAAATTATATTTAAAAATAATATTTAACAATTTTTATAGATTATTCTAAATCATCTCGTTTTATAAAACTTAACGCCTTAAATCTATATAAATGCACAAGCTTCGTGATATTTTCTCTTCGTTAACATATATCTGGCTCATTGTCACAATCCACTAAATGTCGACATGCGACGCAGTAAAAAATGTTTCGTTACTTTTAAGTTAATATGAAACCCGCAACGATAATAATGTATTTCTCCTTTTTTCGTTTAAATATCTTGTATCCGAATAAAACGTAACGGAAAATCATGTAATACGCGATTATGAAGACAGAAGACTCACATATATAATAATCATATTACAGATCGTACTAATATGCTATATATACATATGCATACGTTGATTAAATATTATGCAAGCTGCATTGATACATTCCCGCAATGAAGCAATTTAGAGTATTTATTGATGGATCGTAACATTAACGAAACGCGTTAAATACATGGAATATACGATTAATTAAAAAAGCCAAGTACACTTGGATCATAAATTGCTTGTGAGATGTGTGTTCATGTAACGGAACATAGCTATCGTTTATTTGCGAAAATAACGCGGATGGTTAGAAAATGTACGAAATGTGGTGTGTGGAAATTAACGCTCGATTTTTTCGCGTTCCCATCAACGAAAGCACATCGATTCAGCGTATTTTCAGCTGATATCCGATTAAGATCGAGTATTACGAACGACTTTCGTAAATCCAGAAACGATTCGAACACGCGCTACTTTGAGAATCTATTACCTTTCATTAATATTCTGATGTGAGAATAGTCGACGCGTAGCTCTCGAAAAACCTAGTAACGCGCGTTCGTGCTCCTCGAATATTTCAGGAAAATCACGCGCGTCGAACGAATTTGCACGCAAATCCCAAGAGAGTGCGCCAATTTAACGCGAGAACTTTTGCCGACGCGTGTTCACAGTTCACATTCTAATCGGAAATTTTCCAGTATAATAAGCAAGAAACGTCAAGAAACATTTTAACTATATTGCATTAACGTTACAACGTTGCTGCAATGTAGTTAAAATGTTTCTTGATGTTTCTTGCTTACTGGGTTGCAACCATCATTCGCACCTCCATCATCTTGCACTGTTACGGAACTTCGTATCGCAATTTAGCAGCATGTACCGCCAACGCATGATAAAACTTTAAACGTACCCTCTATTCATAGACATAACTATGGGGGATAATGGATTGATCCACCGGATAAAAAGTTCGAAGGTTAACGTTATGATGAGCTGTTATCAGTTACTATCCTCTTGTCATAAATGCGTGATGCAACCAAATTGTTTCAAGTGAAAAAGCGAATCGATATTTAGCGGAAACAAGCGGTATGTTTGCCAAATGTTGAGATGTATGCCAAAATTTATGAATAATGTATAATACGTTCAAGAGAAAACATAGATATACTGTAATGAAAAACAGTCGGTGTAAAAGATTTATTTGTCAAATAAAGTTAACCCTTCGTCCGCATACGTTTTTTTGGCACCTTTACGCCGCATAGGTGGGTCGTTTTCGTCTTGACGTTTTTTTTTTAAGTGTTAAAGTGTTACAAAAAATCTGAAAAAATTCATATGGAGGTAATTCAAACCTTCAATTTGAAGTATCAATCATAAAATTATAAGCAATTTAATTTTTTCACATATTTTTTATTTAAGAAATGGAGCAACTACAACTACAACTTGTAAAATCATCTTTTACTAAAAAAATCATAACTTTAAGACAAATAAAGATATCGAAATGAATAAAAAAAGAAATTGAAGGGGAAAAACGTACCTTTCATAAAAAAAATATTGCATGCAATTATTTTGAAATGAAGTGCTTAAGTGTTCGTCGCCAACCTCGTTTTTTCAAGAATTACGTGTCTCCTGTGACGGCTGGAGGGGGTCTGGCGCCTTGAAACTCGGTAGGCGGGTTCTCGGGGAGCATAACTTTTTTTACGGATGCGCAGTGGCGCCATTTCTACGCGTTTGCAAAAGTTACAACTACATTTGATTTTCGCCCGGACGAAAACGACCCATCTATGCGGACGAAGGGTTAAAAATAATATTTTAACAAAATTGAAACAAAATGGTCACCACGGACAACAATATAATGTTTTTTTTCATTTAGGGGAAAATTTTTCGATTTCTTTTTCCAAAAAACTTCGATTTTCTAGCTTTATTTGATACAAAATTTAATAGAAAAATAATGAATCTTTTGTGCTAACAAATATGTAATTTGTTCGCTTTTGTTTTAATATCTTAACAATATTTTCCGAATCTGGATCTACTTCTTATCGTAAATCGGTCAGCTTCTGACGTAAGCCAATATGACATAGAACAATTATTGCTCCATATAGCACGGAAAGTCACAAATCGTACAGGAAGGAAAACGACGTTGACGTTGTCGGGATTAATGACGACAATAACAGTAACGAGGATCATAATGGTGAAACCGTAAGATATATTGACACAAAATCTAATGAGAGTGAATGGCATCGAGTTCCTCGTTGAGTTTGTGGTTTATTGTCGACATCAATCTCACGTGCAAAAGTTAAAGATCGAAACGCATTGAAAAATGAGAATAAATAAATTTAATTTTTCCCGCGTATAATCTACGGTGATTACGCATCAGTTTCAATTTAGTTTCTAATCGCCACAACGTCTATAACGTGTGAAGAAAGAATACTTTGTCTTAATTATGAATTTTAATATCTGGTGCACATCCTCTTATGCGTAACTTCCCTCAACGTTATATAGTCTGTTGATCCGTCGGGGGCATAAAATGAACCTTGGAATGAACAAACGTCAAGGAAATTAACACTAACAAATTAACACTAACTTCCTGTCAAATTCACTAATTCTCGGATGCACACGACATTTTCCTGCAGTGCCAAATAGAACGCGCCAAATAAGATTCAAAACTTTTATCGTAAAATTAAGAAATAAAATATTTCTGTTTCAATATTGTTCTGTGTAAATCAATATCGGAAATGCGTCGTGTATCAATAGAGTGCGGACAGCACTGAGAATTACTTTGTAACCACCAAAACCATAAAGGTACTGTCAGCAACTTAGAATTCATAACGGTTCATGCTATCATCAACTCTTTATTTACACAGAAATATCAGTGGTCTTTTAAATCAAATGTAAAAAGCGTAGTATAAAGTACCGCGGTTTATAATCAATAACGGGGAGTGTGTATTATTGCAAATGTGTCTAAAGAAAAGCAAACTTTTGCTGTCGTTGATTTACAATAGAAATCCGTGCTATTTTCAATGGTTTTTTCTTTTGAAGGGAGAATTTGAACAAACATAAAATTGAGGTAACTTATACTGTTTACTGATAGAATTTCAAATATCGGCCACAAATATTAACTGCAAATCGAACCGGAAGAAAAGCAAATATATTGCATGCAACGATATGCGAATGAATTTCCATAGTAAGAAAAATATCACAATTCTCTATTTATATGATATACCGAAAACATTACGAGTATAAAACACGTGCATCATGTTCGATCAATTTTCCAAGAACGGAATTGCTGCACGAAAAAGACTGTAAATAACGTTTGCAAGACGCTATTTACATTTGATTTAAAAGACCACTGATATTTTTGTGTAAATAAAGAGTTGATGATAGCATGAACCGTTATGAATTCTAAGTTGCTGACAATACCTTTATGGCAAGACAGTATAAGAAGAGTTATCGTTTCTAAATATATTGTGTGTTATTGCGGAAACAATGTTTTTGCTGATCGTTATTGATACAAAATCGACAATAATATTTTTCACGCAATATTTATATTGCGTTTTAACTTCAATAATTTACTTTCTAATTGTAAAACTGACTTTAAATTAGTCTCTTTATCATTCGTTCCGCTTCGGATTGCATTCTACTTGTTTTTTTTTTAAGTAATATATTGGCTCAAACGTTGGTCATATATGAGCGCACATTATTCCAAATTCGCAAACGATAGTCCTCAATAAAAGTTCGGAATCTGTTCAGTTGGTAGCACATGCATGATATATTCCAATAAACTCTCTTAAATTCGCGGAATGGATTCTACAGTCACATAGAATTCACGAAATCAATTTGAATATACAAACATGCCTCGACAGATTTCTGGAATTTGAATTCTTTCTCTAGTCAATGAAAAGAGAGGTAAACGTTTAAAAATTAATTCAGTTTCAAAAATTTAAATATTATCTTGTATTTTTTACGGTTGTATCATCGTGTTATTAGTGTAATTACTTTAAAGATTACAGATCTTTTATTTCGCCGGCTGATTTCATTTGCGTTTTCAATCTTCAAAATTCCTGCCATCCTTTTTAGTTAGTAATGCGAATTTTAGTATTATGGAATCTGATTTATGCATTAGATCCATCACAGCGCGAGGCACTGTTCTATCAAAATGTCCGGCCGTCACGTGATTTGCTCTTTAGAATAAATGTATGCAGATTCTGTTGCATTTTATAATAATAAAATATTTAACTGAAAAAGAAAAAAATATAGGAATAATTTACTTTTTTATGTACCTAATATGTAATAATTACGCAAGTTTTTATTTTTATCTGTACTTTAATGTATTATAGCACGTTTTGTGCCGAAATCAAAGAAATAAAAAAATTTGTTTTTCTCACACGATTTTGGATTTACATTTTATTTATTTAGAGCAATCCATTTAACAGTGATGCGTGCCTATATACGATTAAATATTTGATCAAAGCACTTATAACATATAGCATAGTTTTATACATCTCACAATTTTACTGCATGTGTATTAAGTCAACAGTTTAGGAATTTAAACATTATTCTTTTAAATAATTATAAAAAGTGATAGAATCACTTTGTGCAATTAAATAAAAAATCTCTATTGCTTTACTCGTTTATAGTTATTGATATCTAGTGGTAGCATATGATAAACATCACAGCTCCTAGTTTGAAAATATAATTCTCAACAACCGGCTTTGCACATTCATAGTTTTATGAAAAAATTTCCAATTATAAAGTTTTATGATAACGTTTACCCTTTAAATAAATGCTAACGCTAAATTAACATAAATATTTAGTAATTTGATGATGGCAATCTGTGTAAGATTACAGTAAAAAAGGATAAAAATCCTTATTATTAAAAAACAGAATTAAAATATATAAAAATATAGGAAGCAAATACACATAAACTTGAGATTTAAAAGCTTGATATTTTTATGGAAAAAAATATAATTATGCAATACTAAACTTGACGTATGATAGATACATATGTTATGTTGTATAATAATAAAAAATAAAATTAATACGAGAATCATATTAAGACGGATCGATGCACATAAAAAGCACTTTTATTACACTCGTAAAAATGTATATTAAATATTGAATTAATATTTTGTGACTTTCCCACGGCGTATAAGTTTCAGATGGATCTCCGCTATTGTTATTTTCATCACGTATTATTTGAAAGAAAAAGATAGAAAACTGTAGAATCAAAATTTACACTGTACTAGAAAAAAAACAATTTAAATTCAATTCTATTCTATAAATTATATCTTGACTATTTATATAAATAATTTCGCTCCTATTAAGTATTACATTAGAATTAGAAAAAAAAACACTTATTTAATAATGCTGCACAATATACGATATATTTTAATTGTTTGTAATATAGAATTTAAGTAACTTATTTACTGTCGTATACTTGACAGAATAAGAAATTGGAAAAAAAAATTAATTACTCTAGACAATTAATCTTCCTCTACAAATAACAAATACTTAAGAGGATTAAACGAGCACACAGTAGCATTGAGATACGGATAATGATGTTTTGCTGCATGGATTTTTTTTTACATGACATGTTTAAACGGCTTGTATTAAGCAAATGTAAACTAGCGTAATAAAATTACTAATTTTCTCTTGTTTGTAAAATATGCAATTTAAATAAATGCACATCAATTGTTTAAGCAATTAAAAGTTAATAATGCATTATTTATCAAATCATCACACAGCATGTAAAACACCATTTCCATTGAACTGTAATCCTTGTCTAAAGTTTTCATACTTTTATAAAAGTGGAAAAGGTTTTTTAATCTACTACGTAGAAAGACAATAAATGAAGAATTAAAAGTTACTTTAAGTATATTTTATATTTAAACCGATTCTTTTTATAACAATAGAGGTATTCAAATAAGTTAAAGTTTAACGGTTTGACAGATTATGTCGGGTTAAAGTCGAGTAAAAAGTTAATTAATTAACTTTGGGCGCGCTACTCTTTAAGGTTATGCAAAATACATAAGTAACTCATTAACCTATCACATTAATCTTTGGGTTAAAAGTGTAAAAATTAACTTTTTACCCAACTTTAACCCGACATAACCTGTCAAACCGTTAAACTCTAACTTATTTGAATACCCCTAATATGTATATATCTTATCCTTCTTTGTAATTTAATAATCTACTTTATTTATTATTAATATCTTATAATTACAAAGTTGAAATTTAAGTAAAAGTTTAAGAAACTTGTTTAATAATAATATAAAATTGCGAAGGAATGAAATAATAATATAAAATTATTCCTTAAGAGATCGCAATTTACTTACTTTTCGTTAATTATGTTAGATTAAAGAAATTTTATTTTAAAGCAACAATATTAACAAAACAATTTTGACAATAAATTTCAAAATAATACTTTTTTATAATTTAATCTGTTTGATTATAATGTAATTTCAATGCATAATTATATTTTTATTTCTTTTCAGTTTGATCGTTAATTTTTCATGTTATCATTAATTGTATTAATTTTAATATATATTAAAATTATAACATTAAAAATAAAAGAGAGAAAATATAAATTCAGAAGAATTAAAAATTCTGATAACGTATATATGTATATATGTATATATATTTTTAAACAATATATTATAACGTCAAATATCAAGAACAAAACCTTATAGTACAAAACATACTTCGAACTTTCAATAATGTATTGCCGGAACGAAGGATAAAGAAAGAAATATTTACACAACGTAAAACTGTTTCTCTAATTGTAAGTTATTTTTCTTTAACTTGATACATACGAGTGTTGTTCATTGCATTTGTTTATGAAAAACATCAATATTAAAATTAATTTTTGCCTCTAAAATTTATGTGGATATAATATTATTATTTATTTTCTATATATATATAAAATCTTCTATATGTATGAAATAGAATGTCTGTATGCCTGCATGTATGTTCTCTGTACATTCCTAAATTCTTTGACCAATCTGGACCAATTTTGGCATAGTTACTAATAGCTATTCTCTAGACCTCTGCGCAAAATATAGGCTACCATGAAATCTAGGCATTCTACTCTATGTCCCTGATTTCATGTGGTAATTTAGTTTAGTGCATCTTCTATTCTATCTATCTACTTACATGTTATATATACTTACAATTAGTACGGTAGAACAAAGAGAAATACTATATAAAGTTAAAATTATACATATATCATTATGAACTAATTTCAATATGTTATTGTTTAATTTTCGCATTATCGCAAATACAGTTGTTCCAGATAAAAGGAACCCGGGCAACGCCGAGTAGTTTAAGCTAGTAAATTATAAATGTTTAATTATGAGATATTATATACAGAATATTATATGAATATAATATGCAATAGAAGATAATGGACAAATATACATTATATAAAACAAAAACAATTAAATAATTTAACATTTGTATTAATTAAATTTTATTTTTTATTTTTTATTCACACAAGCTAGAGAATTTAATACTATATACTACTGTATCGATATCGCTACAGCAAATTATAATTATCATGAAATTAATATTAACATATTTATATCTGTCATTCATTAAATGCAATTAAAATTATTTTTCCTTTATTGGACTGCAATATTTTAATTTGTCAGATTTACTGTAATATAGATATTTAAAATATTATAAATTTTACATTATAATATTTATAAATAGAATAAAGCAATAACGCTCGAAACAATGAAATCTAGTATAAAAGTTATGCAAAAGTTACTTTATTTATTATATAGAAGATAAATTACATCTAACTTTAATCATGTAAGAGTATGTAAAATTCAGAGGTAAATAGAACATACAGCGAAAAAGGCAGTAATAAATAAAGGCAAATTGACAGACTGGCAATGAAAAAGCTCGTAAGCCATTAATATGTTGCAGTGCTCTCTCATGCAGTTTCTAGACTTAATCTTTAATTTTGCTGTGCATTTGATACATATGCAGATTTTGTTTCAAATATTTGCGTTCAAAATAATCAAGTTAAATATACGTGTAAAAATTATTAAGTTATCAATTTGCAAAAAAATCTTATTTTATTTCTTGAAAAAATTATATAATAGTTATCTGAAAAGAAGGAACAATTATTTCTTCTCTGAAGTGTTTTAAAAAACATTTAAAATACTTATGTTTGTACCAAATTATATTTCTTTAGAAATTAGTATAGATATTATTTTAAACAATGAAACAAAGCTTCCTCTACGAGAAAGCAAAAAGATAAAAACATTTTTTATTTTTAAATTTATTTTTATTTTTAAAAATGCTATTTTATATATTTATGTTATTCAAAACTTTTTAATTTTAAATTTTAAAGTAATTTAAATTTGTTTGTAAGATTTAAAGTCATATATCGCTTATTTGCTACAACGACATAATTAAAAAAAATTGTCATTTTTTAATTGTTTGCTAAAGAATGAAAGAAAATTCAATATATTGAATAAAAAGCTAATACAAAGCTAATACAAAGCTAGAGAGATACTTTTATTCTTTTACAATTAGTTATTATTACACAAAAATCATATTTAAAAACAATATTACAAAATTTTAATGATTTAAAACATTTAAACTTATTCACTGACTTTGTTTTTTAAATCATGTCGTTGTTGTAACAAATGAGCGATATAGTTATAATATAAAATGCTTTTAATACTAAAAAAATTTTTAATCAAATTTTCTTTTATATGTATATATATTTTATGAGTTTTGTCGTCACATGTTTAGGATTATACACGACACTCCTATAGTCTCCACAATAACTGTTATTTTGATCCCTAACTCTACAATAAAGTACATATGTGTCCTTTATTTTGAGCTACTAAAATGCTACGAGCTCGTCAAAACATCAGAAAACTTAGGTTATACATGTCTAGACATGGATGTCTTATTACAGAAATAATACTTTTAATCAGCATAGCTTGAACACGTGCCGTCGAGGCCATGAAAACTTTTATCGCGACATTATTCCTGACGTGATAATGCGAAGAGTGGGTAGATAGATGTTTTAAAGGATATCTAAAGGATAACACAAGACATAACGGCAAAAAAAAGCAAGTATTTTTTTACTTTTATAGTAGCCCCTATGCCCTATGACAGCAGATGCTAGCGAAGAGGAGAAGGAGAATTACGCTAGTCCCTTTGAGAGAGAAATTTACACTCAATGGTTTATATGCCTGACCTATGCTCTTGGTTACACTGTGCGAATAGATTAAAGTCGATGTGACGGTTGCCGCAGGAGAGCAATTATTAAAACCACATTGTGCCAATGACAGACACTATTTTCTATTGCTAGTTCTCATCCACGTGGTTTATGTCGATTTTTTTTACGTCGGACGCGAAACGCATTTCACTTCTAATTAAACCGTTCATTTTATTCGTGGCAATGAGCCGGGTATCACTTTTAATGGCAATACACAACTCTCGTATCTAACTTAATTATTTTAAGCATTTTGCATTAGAGGTAAAAATAGACGTGCAAATGTTTGTAAAAAAAACTTTAAAAATTGTATAAAAATTATTATTTTTAAACAAAGTGACAATTTTATCTTAAAGAGAGTTAGTTTTCGTGTATACGCATGCACGCGCGCGCGCGTATGTGTGTGTGTATTTAAGCAGTAGATAATAAAACTTATTTTACAATAAAATTATCACATTCTTTATGTGTAGTATGTATGTATGTGTGTGTACACAGATATACATTAGTTTCATCTTTTATAGTTTGCACTTTTACATTTATATCATGCGTACTACATTACTACATAATTAGATTCTTATATAGAAGAAAAGTATACGCGATACAAAAAATATGCAAATGATACGTGGTTATTTTCTCTGGTTTTTTCTCAAGCAAAAACTTCATAAATTTATTTATATTTTATGTTTTATTATGTAATACTTATGGCAATATACAAAATATATACAGCTAATTCCAAAATTTTTTTTGTAAAATTTTTACCATTAGAACCTAATTCTTCAACAAGTCTCTAATTTGTCGAGGTAAATGGTTTGATACTTCTACGTTTTAGTAATAATTCTTTTTCCTTATTAATATACTAGTACACTGAGAGAAATGTTTTGTTGCAACAACCAAACTCAACAAAACATTTCTCTCAGTGTAGACTTACTAGTAGACATATTACTAGTAGACAAGTAAGTTTTATATTTTATTAGTATAAATTTTTATATTTTTATATTTTTAAATAAATTTTTGATCGCGAGTTTTATCTCAAAATTTGTCAATAAATCTATGGATATTTTTTTTCTAAAATTAAATTTCCGGTCGCAGCATAATATTCGTACGCTCCAATGCAAATACATAAATGTGCTTGTATAAAGTTTTATTTTCTTCTTTTATATTGTGAGTAACCGGAAAAAATAACAGGAAAATATTTGAGACAAGGTTTTAAAAAGGAACTATGTCAAAGGACCTGTGTCAGCATGGAACGTATTAAGACTTTATATAAATACTAAAACCCTTGTAATTATGCATACTTGTTGCACTTATGATCTTTTTGTAGCAAGATGCTGTAATATAAAAAACGTAATGAAGTTTTTAATTACTGTAAGAGAGACACGATTAACGTAGAATCTTTATATCTCAATCTTTAACTCTAATTATGCAAGTCCTTATTATGTAGCAGCTTCATGAATGCATGAACGTCGTTGTCTATTGCAGAAATATAAATCAATAAACGAGCAGCGACAATTCTGGTGAGCGGCTTGGAAAATTTGCCTTCGAAGAGATAACAAGAAAGCAGAATGAGAATGTAATCCGATTATGAGTACACTTGCTGTTTCTGTTAACATTAGTTTATGTATATAACATTACTATCATGTTTGTCACGTAATTTAAATGAGTAATATTTTATGAAAACTTCTCTGGAATTCTAGCTTCGCTTAATTACGCTTGTATCGCCTCTGGGACAAAATAAATTGCTAGCTTTATAACACTAATTTGAAAAATATAAAGTCTATGAAGATATTTATAATATGCAAAGACATAATAGGGATATCTCTAAAAAAAGGAATATAATTTTAGTTCTCTTTCTTTAGAACCGTATTTTTTTTAGACATATTGAAAGGAATTGAATTATATTAAAAGAATAACGTTTAAAAATATTTTATTAGTATAGATAAAAGAGATATCGAATTTGATCGTATATCACGGGTGGATCAGCTTACCCTTCATGTTATAATTTATTTAATTCCAACAAATAATTTAAAGGATCATAATTATTTCAAGAAATAATTTAAAGAACTCTCCTGAGATAGAAGATAATTCTATAGCCTCTTAAGGATGATAACGATTTAATATGTAAAACGTATAAATTCTCCGATCATACACATATTATAACGGATCGTTTTATTCTTTTAAATTATTGTTTTTCTTCAATTTTTTACCGCCCAAAATAATCAAGTTTGTTTATAATAACTTCTACCTAGAAGGAAAAATCATATTACTAATGCACTTTATTAAATGTTCCAATGCAAAGAAAAAATGCACTCTGACAGGAATATTTTCCAATAATATCTTTTTGCTTTATGTAAAATTATTTCAGATAAGATAGTTTGTGCAAATGCTTTTTATATAATGGTGTAAAATGTTGAATATTAAAGCAAGATACGTCAGGGATAAGGATGAATGACATAATCTTATTTTCTATCTCGCTTCAAATGGATGTTTTAACAAGTATTTGAATTGAAGCTTGCTTAATTAGCAATTATGACCTTCGTAAAACATTCTTTAGCTTTTGTTTACATTGATGCTTGCAACATTAATTAGTCAAATTATGCAAGAGAAATCTATCATCGTACCGCGTATGTAATACGGTGTATTGTTTTTGGCATTATTGTATTGAGAAACAATATTTGTCAGCGCTGGGAAAACCGATTGAGAGAACAGCACAAGCAATATGTCTATCTCAAGTTCATGGAATTTAATATTAGTATGTTAATTATAATGTAAGCATTGATCTCTCAAAGTTTTGAAAGCGCCCCCCTCCCTATATAAAATATTTCCGCAATTACTGTTACGACAAAAGCAATTATTCGCATGCACACGATAAAGTATGTAGGGAAGATTGGGGCTGTGGGGGGGGGTAGGCCAGTTTTTCAGTTTTTTAATTTTTAATAAAATACATATATAAAAAGAATATCATTGTCACGTTCACGTAGAATTAAATTCTAAAATAATCATCATAAAAAGTAATTTTAAAGTAAAATATAAAAATTTATTTTTTTCTAAAAACAAAATAACAATTCTGACAATTCTTCTACATTAAAAACAAAAACATTATATAAAACAAAGCTTCCTCTATGAGGAAGCAAAAAGATTGTTTTTAAGTCACTCATTGTTTTCGTCCTATAACCAAACATAATTTTTACATTTGTAGGAAAGTAAATTAAAAGTCAACCTGCCGCAAACAGCCATTTTTATTTCAATCCTTTACCTAATCTTTAAATATTTATGGATCTAAACAAAACTGATTCCAATCACTTGTCTAACAAATTCTAAAATAGTGCTATGACATTTATTCTTTTGTAGCTACATAAAGTGTAAAAACAAAAAATTTTTGAGAAAAAAAATTTACTTTTGTAGTCAACTTTTCAATAAACCTATCATTTTGTAACAACATGTGACCGTGACGTCGCGTCTAGCGCAATTGAAGGGAAGGAATGCTTGTTTCTAC
The DNA here is from genome assembly GCF_003070985.1 of Temnothorax curvispinosus. Taxonomy (NCBI): domain Eukaryota; kingdom Metazoa; phylum Arthropoda; class Insecta; order Hymenoptera; family Formicidae; genus Temnothorax; species Temnothorax curvispinosus. Next base: position 145,961 of record NW_020225678.1, read on the forward strand.
GATAAATTTCGGCGCGATCGGGAGCGCATTTATGTAAAGTTATTAACAACTGATTAAATATATATCAATCCAATCCCAATCCCAATGCGTAGTCTGATACGGACTTTATAGTCTACCTGCCCCTATAGCCTACCAATCCCGGTCTCCCCTATATTCGACAATATATTCAAAACGTGATAATGGCCTCACTTCCTCTTTTCTCAAATATCTTGAGCTAACACTTTGCTCGCTACATATTTTATATGAAAGTAGCTACATCAAAGTCTTATCGCTTCACGGGATTATGAATTCTGATTCGCAGTCTCTCTTTACCTCACAATGCCTATATCGCGATCATGTATGATGTATTTTCAATTGACTTTAATATTAACGTACCTATATTTCTTACTCGCTATGTGTGGTATCTATTGTTAGTGATCGAAACGATTTAATTTATGAACTAGACCGTACCATTGATAAACTGGATTGCACGCGCCGTGTATACTCGATAAATACTGCTCAATTAACATCACCGATTAATGTCGGCATAAATATTTCATAGCGGGATGTGCACGTTTACGCGCCGTGGTGTAGGGAAATAGCCATTGGTCATTCGGATGTTACACGCATCCGTGATAAGTCCGAAATGCATTTATTAGTCCACACCTACGAGACATATACATCGCGATGATGCGTACAAGCGAATATATGCATTCAGCAATATGTGCTGTGACATTTAGAACGCACGAATGAATTTGCGTACGTGTTCGGAAGCACTCGAATATACGATCGCACGGATATTTGACGCATGCATTTGGTCACGATATTTGGTATTCACTTAGTGAGAATATATTTTCAGGTACTATCTTAAACATTTCCTGGTAAATATTACATCCGAACAAATCCGACGAGAGAACATCAATCCTTATCATGACTCTAAATTATGAATGACTGCATATATTGATCGAATATATACATATAATCCAAATCATAATATTCTGTTAAATTCGAAAATAACGGTTCCAACATTTTTGCAAGTAATTAGCTGCCAATTATTTAAAATATTTGCGATATTTAAATATTATTTTATGCGCATATACAAATTGTTATTAATAACTTTAATAGGTGCTATTAAAATTTTGTTCTAAGTTTGTCTAGTGTCTAGTTGATAATTGTGTAGTGTCTAGTTGAGAAAAAGATTTATACGATCTAATATCTGTCGACGGGGCCATCTGGCATACATTCACATGCATGGGATATAAAAAACATTTAAAAATATCCAGTTCCGTAAAAAAAAAAAACATTGTAACTAAATCGACAAACTGAAACTTTATCTTGGAAAAAAAAACCGAAAGGCTTGAATTCTGGTAATTGCTACGATGTACGATTTAATTTTTATAAATTGCTTGTCAAAAAGCTCTTTAAACTGTAAATTAAACTGTAAATTTCCTCCTCTAGAGATATTAGCAATATAAATTCTTGTAATTTCTCATTCGACATACTCAACGCAGTATCGTTCACGGGCACTTTTGGATTGGCTAAACTCTGATATGCAATACTATTTAAAATTGTGATTAAATTTACAGATTAATCACTTGGTATGTGTGTCACTTGTACACATGTGATGCCTAGGTAAAATACCGAGTCAGGCGCTTGTGTAGGACGGTTGACATGATTTTCTGTCTTTCCATAAAGTCCATTAAAATAAGAATTTTTCTAGAAAACCACAATTATTTAACAATAAAGAACAATATTATAATGTTAAAAATCGATTTTTTTTCTTAATAATATAATTTTTCTGATAAAACAAAGCTGACATTTTTTAAATCAATTGTCATAAGAATAAGAATTCGTACTGCTATATAGAAAAGAAAAATTTGACGTGTAAGACATATATACATTATCCCAGAATAAACAAGGTGTAAAAATACTTTTCTTACCCGTCGTATATCAAATAAATTCTTACTAACAATTTGTCGAAGAATATACTTTTATTAATATCTAACAGAATTGCATATGCTTTCTTTATATATTTTTGTGCTGTTTGTTGTGCATATCTTTCTATCAATACTCGATTAAAACAAGTTCGATGCCCGAACAAAATTCTGTCTACATCATTAACACTCCTTAATTGTAGGGTTAATTAAACTTCAATGCATGAACTTTTTCACTTACAAAAGTTACGGAAACCGCCAATACGGCGTCGGCTTGCCACCTGCGACAGTATGGGTATACTTGAGTTATTACGAGGTCAGGTAGATCGTAAATGGAGGGAAATCACCCTCAGGGCTGACGAAAAGAAATTTCTTTTAGCCCTCGTATCGATCGAGAGCGAGTTCGAACAATACGGCGCGGCACACGGCAAATCTGTCTAATGTCTTCGCAGAAAAAACATTCGGTTCAATATAACAATAATCTAATAACTCACTATTTTTTTTAACAATTATTCTACTCCTTTCTATGTTTTCTTAAAATAAGCATACGTTTATCGTATAGAAATAGCAAATGGCTAACAAGAAATAAAACACAATATGGAATTGCAATAATCTATTTCGCAGAACCAATCATCAATATATCATCTTAAAAAAGAAGGAAAAATGTTTTCGAAGTATAGCCTTGAGCGGAAATCTGTATTATCGAATAAATGTCATAATGTGAGCAGAGTGCAGAAAGCATATCAATATTAATTCAATACCGCGATGTGTTGACATCACAGTACATTTAGTATTGCGATAACATTTTTTTCTGCATTATAAATATGATAACAAAATGTAGACATTGTATTCGTGAGTTAGAGCGTAAACGGAAATGTAACTTCCAATAATGATTGATCGCTATAGGGTAAACGGCAATGAAGGCAGTCCAACCTACCGCAAATTCGTCAGGCCATGTGTCTGAATTTGATTATTTTCTCAACCCAATTAACAGCCATCATTTGGTCCATGATACTCTCCAAGAGGGAAACGGTTAAAATGAATCTCGTCATAGGCCGTTAAAATGTTTACGACACTAGCCGAGATTTCGCGTTTTACACGTGGAAGTGTTCTTCGTTCTCGGAAAGAAATACGACAACGACAGATATTCCACGACTGTCGGGAAAAATTATTTTATCCGTGAGAAAATATAGTACTATAAATATAGTACTATAGAAATCTTATTCATGCGGTATGTTAATTTATTTGATATATTTTGTATTCAATTACTGAATTATCTCTAAGAAATTATTTACTATATGTAAGGAAATATATACTATTTTATTTAACGTTTTAAATAAAAAAATCTAAATAATTATTCAATTGTGAGCTATTTGTACAAAAAGAAGAGTTCTCAAACTTTTTTCCATCTCAAATTTAAAGTCGTATTCGTAAGTCGTGCAGTCGTCTGAAATGTGATTAGACCATGTCAAGATCCCTTGCATTACGTCTCTTCTAGAGCGGCTGTACAAATAAATATCCTTGCCCTACATTTTCTTTGAAATTGACGTATAAATTGATGTTAATATAAGGTATGCAAATATTTTTAGAATTATAATTACAATGAAAAATGCCAATGCAGAAAGTCACATTTACCATTGCACCAATTATTTTATTCTCAAGAGTGGAGTTGTCGGGAAAAGATAAATTAATGAGAAGCGAAGATTATAGAGTGACGGGTAACGGAAATAGAAAATTTAATCAAACGCGCAAAAACAGAAAATATCGCTCCTCTGATGAAAACGCCTACACATACGTACAAACATTTTCCTATGCTCCAAATAAAAAGCGTGGAAGCCATGGATTATTTATCGCAAGTACAGCATTAAAATTTAAACAAAAACTTCGGCATTTCTAGAGCGGCGTTTTTTAAATTAATTTTTGATTAATTTTTTTATTAATTTTTTCGTAGGTCTTATATCTACACATGAGCGCGGCATATTTTCAGAATCATTGCAAGTGTGCTCAGTCATCCATTTTTTTACAAGCGTCATAAAGTCGAGTAGCGCTTTTTTTCGATTACTGATTTTTCTCCAATGATTCGGTTGCAATCACGGATGACAGATAGAGAAAGTAATTTCTTTCAAACTGATATCTAGGAATAACTAAAGCTAAAAAGAAAAAGAAGTATATCGCGCGTTCAATACGCATGTAAACTGTGTCATTAGTCGTGAAAACATCATTAATATGTAATAATCATAGAAATTTGTATCCAAACGAGATGTAATATTATCAATAGGCCTATACACAATGCATTGCTTTCATGGATCTACATTAGGTATGCAATGTGCTCGATGTAAGAATTAGAGAGCTAGTTTCTCTACTCGCGAGATTTTATCATAGCACGCATGCAGTTTGCTACTATCTGCTGCTCTTTCTTTTTCTAATCCATCCATAAGTATTATACATTAGAATCAGCAATACAACTACTGGAATGTTGCCAAATCATATATGCTCCAATGGAATCGAATCCGCTGAGTTTGCCTCATCTTAATTTCTGCTACATTTTTTACGAATCAATGAAAAAATATGTGTATACATAAGTGAGGGTGAAGACTAAATTATTGAAGAATAATTTTTAATTTTTGGAGCGATAATGTTTTATTAATCTCGTACCTAAGGCTTCTTCAAGTTCTAACTTCGAAGAAGATGTGGTTTCATATTTCCGATTGTATATTTTGCTTGTTATTTATAACGAATTCGGTTGGACGCACCAGTGCGCACTCAATGCACATTAAAGTGGTTGTACACTGATTTAATCTCTAATATTTAAAGTAAAATGCAAATATTTCGACTGATAAAATGCCTAATATATATTTTACCAAATAGTACAATAAAGAATATTGAGGATTTCGTGACTTAATCCATTTATAACAATGGAAATATTAATCGACTCTACTGGCCATTATAATCGCCAAGACAATACGACCACGATTTGGTTCGATTATCGTCAAGACGCTTTTTTAATCAATATAAATTGATGTAATCTTTGATACTTATATATAAGCATCTCATTTAAATAATTAAATTTCTTGCGAGAAATATTACCTCAGCCAGGGTTTGAACCTGCATGAAACCTCCCTCATTTCGTGAAGAGTGTCGTACCAATTCGACCAGTGAGGCATGTGGTAATATTTATCGCAATAAGCTGTATTAAACTAAACAATATTATTCCAACCATAGTAACTGTGCGCCAAAGAAATCGTCAGACTTGAAACACAATTTTGGTTGGCGTAGTAAATTATTTTTAATAGACATAATATATAAGATGGAAACAGCGAAAATGTTTAAGTCAAAGGTGTATATTCAAACAGAATAAATCACTTTTACTTTGCCAGTCAAATAATAAACAACAATGGAAATATTAATCGACTCTACTGGCCATTATATTGTCTTGGCGATTATAATGGCCAGTAGAGTCAATTAATATTTCCATTGTTGTTTATTATTTGACTGGCGAAGTAAAAGTAATTTATTCTGTTTTAATACATTTATGTATTAAGCATACACTTTAGGTTAATTGGTGTACGATGGCGTTAATGTGCACTGAGTGCGCATTGGTGCGTCCAACCAAATTCGCTATTATAGTTACACACTAACGCTACAGACGACGAAATATTTTGGCACTCTCTTAAGTGGTACATTTGCCGGTACATAGATCCTAATCCTATTTTATCCTACTCTTCTTAGTCTTGTTTACAGCCTTTAAATTTAGATCGGATTTATGGCAGGCAAGTTATAAATCCCTTCATCCGTACACTACTACACTGTCACTCATGAACGAAACAGTGTATATGTACAGTATCCGATGAGTTATGTTTAATGTCACATCGCTTTTGTGGAACAAGTTCGTGAAATGTCAACGTTAAATATAACTACTTAATATATATAAATATATATTCAAAGATTCACATGAATGCGGGGGAAACATTTCTGATTGATGTTTGATACAAAGCCTTTTTGCTTTTGTTACGTTATTTTTTTGCACAACTCGCCATCTTTACGTCATAGTTATCCTTTCTAAAGCTAAAGCTCAGAGTTTACAATGGCATGGCAAAGACAGGTCAAAAATGGGGAATGATATAGTGAAGCAAAACACGGAGAATAGCGTGGCCCATGGCCAATTGAACTTTTTGAAGCAAAACATATATATAGCTATGATTTATCGATCCTAATCAATAATAATTCTACTCTACATCTCGTAATTTATTTGTAATAATTGATATTTCTTTGTAAGGATAATTATTATTTTAGCTTTTATTAAAATTTATTGTAAATTTTGTTTCAGTCTTCCATCTTATTGTTAGACTTATCAACTTTTTTTTATCAAGAGAAACAGCCGTAATACATTGAAACACAACATTGTACAAAAGGTTCAGTTAGCAATTTGTCAATCCGTATCGGAGGATTAACCTTATCATTGCTTGACTGATATTCCTGCACAATAGCCAATGGCATATCTCCTATGTGAAATATTTGGTAATCGATTAAAGGTTAACGATATATGCCCGTGATTCGTGAAATGCTGTAACGGCACTCATTTAACATTTAAAACTATATCGAAAATTGCGACGATCTGTAAAGTGCTTACAGGATCACAAATTTCAAAAGAGCACTACGAGTAATACGTTCACAAACAACTTTGTGAGCTCACTTTATGTAGTTCACTTTACTTCACAGGCGCGAAATACGATCTACCAATAAGGATTTAAAGGATATAAAGCTGATTACAGGAACAAGTTGTCAAAAGTTGATTTAGATTTTGATTAGTTTCTAAAAACTTTTTAAGACGATAAAGCAAATGAGAAATTCACGAGTTCATTTCTGACACGTGTCATCCAAATTGCATTCGTTTGCAAGCGATAATTATGGATACATATTGTTATAGTTGAACTTTTGATAATATAAATAAATTTAATAATATTAGTTTAGTTTAGTATTTAATATAAGTAATAATAAGTAATAATAAAAGTAAATTTTTACAGTCACGTAAACTGTCTTACATTATTCATATGTATAGAATTCTAAGTACTTTATTACAATTGTAAAAACTGTATTTATTTAATTACATTTTACCAAAATTTTCAAATTTTTATATTCTGGTTTAAATATGTGTTCCAAAGAAATCTAATTTTGATATTAGCACAAATAAGAAGATTTTTTAAAAGATTAAATTTATATATAAAAAAACAACAACATGTAAAAAGATCTACATAAACTTACCAATTAAAAAAAAAACTAGAAAAAATAAAGAAGAAATAAATATGGTATTAATTAATCAAAAGAACAAATTCAAAAACCACTTAATACATGTAAGAATAAATATGTGATAAAGAAGGATTTTAATAAATATATTAATTAAAATGGATTAATAAATATGTTAATTTAAAAATGTAATTTAAAATGTAAATGTTAATTTAAAAATGTAAAATATGTTAATTTTGAAATATTGCTTTTCATGTGTGTATTTTTTCTTTTTTTGTCTTAATATCCAGACATATATATCTCATATCATGTGCAATTCTACCTAGATGAGAGGATCAATTAATTCATTAGATATTTCTCAAAAAAACTTATATTTCTAATAAAATATTATTATCTTGTAATTTTTAAATAAATATTGCTTTTTATAGCTAACAAACTATGTGCTTTCAATATGCAAAAAGTACAAAATGTTGCAGAGAAAAAATTAAAAAGAATAAAACGTGAAAGATATATTATGCCATTTGGTCTCATTTATTATCTGTTAAGTTTTAAATATGTACATTATTTGTATGTGTATAAAACACTTGGAATATCTGATGTTTTATGCGTTCAACACAAAATACATTAAGTAGTAATAAATTGCAACATCACGTCAGATATTATAATCAATACCAGAGTTTATAATTTTAATTATAATATTATAAGGATTATAATCACACAGTCAATTTAATAAATGTCCGATTCTGGAGTATTTAACGTTATTTATTCACATTATTATCGATGATGTTATTTCGTGTTTTTAACATAATACTTTGAACATTGTCTCTTTTATGTGCTTATATATTGAAAATAAAGCTTTTTAGCGTTAGCAGAACATAAACCAATAATAAATAAATTAGTTTCAAGCTTTCTGTACATAAAAATCATTAATTTCTTTTCATTTTACAGCTAGTGCATGTAACTGTCATTGACGTTGGAGGCTCTATTTGGATAACGAATAAGAAAGATCAAAATGTAAAGAGAATCATTAGCGGCAAAGAAGTGCTTGAATCGGAACGGAATAGCTATGTCGTGGCCATATGCGACAAGTGCCTCGCCATCCTCCTCGATTACAATGTTTATGATAACAACAGGATTAACTCCATTGGCATTAATAACAAATTACACGGAAGCCAGTGACTTTGCAAATACTACAAAAGATATTAGCGAGGAAGAAAAATATATACCGTTCAGCGAGCGGCCAGAAACGTATTTTGTACCAATCATCTTTTTTTTTATCCTGATAATCGGCCTCACTGGAAATGGCGTACTGGCTCTTACGATCCTTCGACACAGAAATATGAGAAACGTACCTAATACGTACGTCCTCTCGCTGGCGTTGGGGGATTTATTAGTACGTAACATATTTTTATATACACATATAAACTGCATTTTATTCAATTTATATCGTCAACCATCTGTTAAGTTAAAATCTCAAATCGAAATCTGATATTTGATCAGTTTGTACTGTGACAGAACAGACCGCATCCGTCAATCCAGATTTTCTCGTTAAAAAGCGGCAAATATCTGTCATTGTAAGTTCGTGTAAGCTCATCGCGACGCGTACCACATGTAACATTGACGAGATCGTGTAAGCTACTTGTTTGTGTGACAAAAAAAAAGGAGCGTTTTAAACTCAGGGACGGCCAATCATCGAACAGGGAAGCTGTTATCTGAAATTCCAGGATTGCAGATATAAGAGCTGGTTAATATTAGAGGCTAAGAACCGCCTTCAGGTCGCGTTAACACTGTATTGTTTGGTATGCATGGCTGAGAGGCGTGAGTCGAACTATCCACATTACATAGGATTCGCCGTGAAGCGACGGTGCGAGAATCGACTCACGCTACTGTATGTATCTATACCGACGTCATACTGAAACCGATCGATTTTGCTCTTCTACCTGATGTAACCAAGTGCACTAAATCTGATAATAAACTAACACTTGCTGTCCATTGCAAATGCAAAATGTTATACATATATATACATACAAATGTTATATATATATATATATATATATATATATATATATATAACATTTTGCATTTGCAATGGACAGCAAGTGTTAGTTTATTATCAGATTTAGTGCACTTGGTAACATCATGCATACCAAACAATACAGTGTTAACGCGACCTGAAGACGGTTCTTAGCCTCTAATATTAACCAGCTCTTATAGCTGCAATCCCGGAATTTCAGACGACAGCTTCCCTGTTCGATGATTGGCCGTCCAAGAGTCTAAAATGCTCGTTTTTTGTCAAACAAGTAGCTTACACAATCTCGTCAATGTTACATGTGGTACGTGTCGCGATGAGCTTACACAAACTTACAATGACAGATATTTGCCGCTTTTTAACAAGAAAATCTGGTATCGACGAATGCGGTCTGTTCTGTCACAGTACGGACTACTCAAATATCAGATTTCGATTTGAGGTTTTAACTTAACAGATGATTGACGATATAAATTGAATAAAATCTACATCGAGCTTTTAGTTGTAATCGAATCTAATTTCCCATTGCATTCTGTTATAGGTAATAGTGACATGCATACCGTTCACCTTTACGGTATACATCTTGGACTCCTGGCCTTTCGGTTTAGCATTGTGTAAACTTTCCGAATGCGCTAAGGACATATCGATTGGAGTTTCGGTTTTTACATTAACTGCGCTGTCAGCGGACCGATTCTTCGCAATTGTAGATCCAATGAGAAAATTGCACGTGACAGGTATAAAACTATAACGATAACAGATATCTTTCTCAATACCAATTATTAAATAAAATAGAATATTTTTTATAAAAACAAATAAAACTTGTATTCTTAAGAAATAAGAATAAGAAATAAAGTATTGTAATTAAATTATCTGATTATTTATTTCAGGTAGTGGAAGACGAGCAACACGCTTCACTGCGATTGTTGCGGGACTAATTTGGGTTTTGGCCATAATATGCGCGATTCCGGCTTCCTTTTCGTATCTCAGGTTCTTCCAGGTCAATGAAAACATAAGCTTTTACGTAAGTTGGATTATCCTGCTCGTAACTAATCCTGTTTTAGATCTAGCCTTTAAATTTGTCACTGACAGCTATATGTAAATTGTTAATACAAATGATGTACTTCTCTATTTGTCTATTTTATAAGTTGTGTAGTAAAAACCTAATAATTTTGATATATACATATAGAACACATACACACACACCACATATATGTCATATAATTGCAGGCCTGTTATCCGTTTCCTGAGGAATTTGGACCAAACTATCCAAAAATGATACTAATATGTCGCTTCTTCATCTATTATGTTATACCTCTCAGCATCATCGCCGTTTTCTATATATTGATGGCCAGACATCTTATACGCAGTACGAGAAATATACTCGGCGAAGTACAAGGCCAGGTAACTCGCATACATTTAATTACAATTTAATTATATGCGAAAATACTAAGACGTTTCATCAAAATTTAAATCCTCTTTTCCTATTTATGATATAGATATATATATCTATCTATTTCTATCTTTATTTCTAAATTCTGTCTTATCATCCGTGCGCAATATCAGTTCAAGATTTACTACATTGTTTTAGTCTCGAGTTAGTTTATACAGTAAACATTGTGTATTTTTTGTGCGGATATTAATGTTCACTGTATTTTAGGTAAGGCAAATACAGGCCCGTAAAAAGGTGGCAAAGATGGTGATGGCTTTCGTCATTGTGTTTGCTGTTTGTTTTTTACCACAACACGTTTTCATGCTGTGGTTTTATATCCATCCAACTGCGCTAGAGGATTACAATGCATTTTGGCACTACTTTCGTATCTTGGGTTTTTGCCTTGCTTACACCAATAGTTGCATCAACCCAATCGCTCTCTACTTCGTGAGCGGTACTTTTAGAAAGTACTTTGACAGGTAAATTTAAAGTTGTAATATCTATCATAGCAGCGACAAATCGATTAACTCTGTCAAACGTTGCGGATTACGAATAGTAACTTCTTGCAAAAATAACTTTAAGAAATTAATGAATTTTTTTCTCTAGTTATGTCTTTGTATTAAAAATGTAACACATCATAGCTCACTTAAATAATTCAAAATCTTCTTTTTCTTTTCTTAAACCGTAAGTGAAAACCTTTCAAAAGAGTGCTGCCAATTTTATATAGGTTTTTAGTCTGATTTTTCATTAGTCGAAAATGCCAATTTTTTTGTGGATTAATAAAAGCTAATAACACACAGATTTAGAATACGTAGCTTATAAACTTGAGCCTTTTATGGTTTTGGAGCAAAATAGCCTAAAAGAGTTCCAATTCCAATAAAAATAGCGCCACGCAAAAAATCTCTCCTCCTCCCCTCCCCTACCTACATGAGGAAAGTAACGAGAAACCACTTCATAATTCATTTCCCATGAGAACTTGATGAGCAGTCACGATGTCTCCATCAGGAAGTTAGAGACTAAGGGGGAAGAAACAAAAACGTGAGGTCATCTGAGAAAATTGAAACTCTTTTGGGTCATTTTGTTTCAAAATCACAAGAGGCTTAAGTTTATGGAGTTATATATTCTTAATCTACGTGTTATTAGCTTCAATAATCTGCAAAAAATTGGTATTTTCGGCTAACGAAAAATCAGGCTAAATTTAACCGCGCTCCTTCCATTTTGACCGAAACTAACAATAGCTTAATCGATACGCTCAGTTGACTGACCATATCTAAACAATTTTAACTTGCGTCAGATACTTGTGTTGCGCCACGGAGAGAATGCGGAGACGACATCGACGATCGTCAGATCTAAGTTCGCGCGGACGAGGCGGGCAGAGCTTTTCACTGGTCAGTTCAAAAAGGTACATGGGTGATTCTCGTCGCGAACGAAGTGTGCAGCGCCTCTCTATCATGCCGGCTGATATACGATCTACGACTCCGATTAAAGAGCAAGAAACTACTATCACTCTATCAGCGTATCCAAATGGTATTGACGAGTCATCAACGTCAAGGAATCAACGAATCTCGACAACAGAATCAACAGTACACGATAGATTAGTTACTTAAACACGATAACAACGTCATATTTTTCATTATTGTATATATTGTATATATTTAATATAAAATAATTCTGTTATTTAATATCGATTAAATAAATTTATATTTTAATGGCATTTTCTTACAATTCGAGATTCAGATTGAATCGCTGATATTGCTGATATATTTAATCGTGACATTCGAAGCAAAAAGTAGTAAAAATTTTCATATTCCAGTTACGAATAATTAAAATTGTTAATATTTGGATTATATTTATTATACTAAAGTGACACGCTTACTTGACACAATTTATGATAATGTCGCACAAATAAATTTCTGTTTCGCGAATAAAATTCTATTTAAAAAAAAACATTTATATTTAATCATGCACAAAAAAAAGAATTATAATTTGAACATAAAACATTAATAATTAATAATAGTAAAGTTAGCTATAATTTTTATGAAGAATTTTAGTATAAGATATATCGTCTGTGTGTGTGACCAATAAATATTACATTCCGTCGAATAAATTAAAGTATTAATAGTTATAAACGAATGTATATTGCTATTTGTAGAAAATTATATGTGTAGAAGTCAAAATTATTGTCAAATAATTTAAATCATTATAAAGCGTAGTGAAAAAATAAAAAGAAATTATTTATACAAGTTTATGAAGCGATACAATATTGATCTCGATTGTTACATGGGAAAAATAAAGAATTCTGCACCGGCAAATACATTATATTTTTATGGTGTGTGTCTGTAATTAATTAGCGTATATCTATATTAATTAGTATAATATGTACAAAAATAAGGAATCTAAGAATTAAGAATCTAATAATTATTATTACATGTTAAGTACATGTTAGACTACATGTTACATGTAAGATTATTATTACATATTAAATGTTAAAGTATATATGTGCAAATTAAATATGGAATATTATAAACTGGAACTGGATATTTGTACAAATATTTCGTATCGTGTTTTCTTGTGACACAAAGATCTTTTTGTTCGATCTTTTCTCGTTAGAGGGAAAGATGCGGGCGCGCGGGTGGGGTTTACCACGCGCCCGCACTATAGACCACCCTTGATGGAGGAGCGGCGGGTTTTGGGATGATGTCCCCCATTCCGCCGCAGCATCAATAGACAGCTCAACTGAGCGGGAAAACGCGAAAGCGCTTTCTGGATAGAAGCCCAAACATGGGCCAGGCGCTGGAGGACCCCAAAAAATCAACGTTTCCCGGGGTTCCCCTCCAACAGGCGCCGTGAGGGACATCCGCAGGAGTTTTAGCCGGTAGGCTATGCGGGCATTATCGCGTGCGATATGCGCGCATAGAATCCAGCACTCCCCTCGCCTCTCCCCGGAGGTAGGGAAAGTCTTCCCCTTTTGGGGCTATTGGGTAAACCGGGCAACAGAAATCCCAGTAGTGGAAAATTTCTTTTGCGATAAAAAAAAAGAGGGAAAGGTATTACTAATTATTATTTCTTCGACACTTATAAGAATCTGATTTGTTATTTTATTCATTATGTTATCACAATTATTTTATTCATTAATAGAAACAAAACTAAATATGAAATTATTACCTTATTAATTTATTCAATTTGTTTAAATGTCATTAAAAAAATGAAATAAATTCCGCATAAAATAAAATATACATGTACATGTATGATATATACATCACCAATAAAAAAATTAATAGTGGGTATAAAAAATGTGTTGCAATAATATTTTTTTTTCGATCGAGTTATGACACATTACATTCAATATTAAATTTTTATTTTGATTTAATAAAGTTATTCTAGCAGCTGTTTTTTTAAACAACACTTTATTCTTTGTCGTATCTTTTCCTTTATTGTATCACTTTTACCTTTATCGTATCAATTGCAATGCAAAAGAAGTAGGTAGGTAGGTAATATGTGTGAGCATCAAATTTACAATCAATATAAATTTCTTTTCAGTTTTAAATGTAAAATAAATTTTTATAATAAATTTTGTTTACAAAACACGATATTAAGAAACTAAAAAAATAAATTTTTTGTACGTCTATAAAATTATTAGCAACGTATTTGTGTAGAAAATTTCTTTACAATGCCGATGAAATTACAGTCTATGAATATTCGTTATAAAATTGCTTCGTGTTCAAAACCAAAATTTACATATTTGTAAACAAATTGAGTTTATTATGCGATCTAACGGCTTTGTAAACAGAACAGCTACAGTACATTATATTTCTATGCAAATTCCTATTTCCATATTCTTCTATCATAACTAGAATATTAAATCGCTTTTCTTAAAGAAGAAGAAGATATTATATTTCTTTTAAATTTGTGATATTACTATTTAAATTATAAATAACTAATTTATATTACACAATAATTTATACTGTACAATACATGTATTACGTCGATAACGCAAAATATCAATAGTTTCAAATAGTAGTAAATGAATAATCAATATTTCTTTCAGCAAAAACGAAACTAATGATTGAGAGAGATATAAATGATAAATTCATATACTTATTATATATTGATGGCAATTCTTAATTAAAAAGCAGCATATGTACTGCATGTTATCGTTTATTGATAATTGAATGTCAATGTTTGATATTTTTCGTTACCGGTAACTTGATAGATATCATAGGTAGATATATTGTACCGTAAATATTAAAAAAGCTAAATTATTAACTGTTAGTGCATTACTGTTATTTAATAATTTGTTTTATTTATTTAATAAAGATTTAAGATATATCTGCATGTAACGTAGACTTGAATTAGATTGTTTAATTGTATTTCTCGATTTTTCTAAAAAATCCCTTCCTAAACAGTGCACGGTAAGCTTTTATTATTTATTCTGTAGGTAAAATATGTTTAAAATATTCAATGTGGATAGAGCTATATAAAGATTTTTCTTAGTAAATTCTATCACAGTAAACTTTTTATATACAACATAAATTTTAATTATAATTTTAATCATTTTAATCATTTACTTTGTCTATAAGAGAAAAAGAGAGAAAAAAATTATATGTATATATATTGTATGTAATAATTTTTTTTTTAATTGTTACACGCAAAAGTAAATTGAAATTACATTAACTAAAGATTATTATAGAATATAACATTTTATTTTTTAAAGTCTACCCGTTAAAATAAACACTCACAATATTGATTGTAAGTTATATCAGCAAATACGTAAAGCTTGCAATAGATGGCAACGCAGTGATGATTATCAATTGTATATTTTCACAAAAATTAAATTTTTCAGGCTAAATTCGAAGAGAAGATAAAAGATTAATGATTTAAAAATAATTTAGAAATAATAAATAAATAAAATTATCATAGAATTTTTAATTTAATAATTTTATTATTTTATTCATAATTTTAAGTTTAAAAAATTCTGAATTTTTAATTTTAAAATTCAAAATTCTTTAATTTTATTTTTAAAATTTCTTAAATTTAAATTTTTTAAAATTAAAAATAAGTTTAAGAATATATTTACAATTTTCTGAATTAAACATTTTAAATTTAATAACTTTTTTTAACTTTAAATAAACTTTAATCTTGGAGCTTATTAACATTTAAATTATAAATATTATTATTGATAAATTTGTGCACTATTAATACACAATACACACGACATATAAACTGTCAAAAGACGTGATAACAACGGCTCATGACACAAAGTAACATACAATATGTATGTATTTAGATAATTAACATCACAGAAAAAAGATAACAATTAGTATCTTTACTTTACATTCCTTTTTAAGGATGAGTAAGAATAATTGCGACCAAACTATAGTACGCATTATTTCATTACGGTAACAGAACATTGCGTGGCATCCAACAACATGGGAAGATAAGTAATTGCCTTATGTGCGATATATGAAGAATATTAGTTTATGAATCGCTGACCCCACTCGTCCGATTAATGATTAAAAATAATTAATCTCTCTCGCAAATTAAAGTCTAGCACGAATATTTCAATTGCCAAAAGCCAAAGAATTCAACCATATTTAAAAGATATATGTGTATATAATATATATACATATATATTTTATTTATAGATTGCGCAATATAAACAATTTGATCGTAACTTGTCTGAGTAAATTTTCAACTTGTTTATATCGCAAGCGTCTTACATAATACCAGGATATAGTTCTTATAGGAGCTTACTCTACAAATGAATATCTCCACAAGTATTTTCTCGGTTGCCCGAATTCGATGGCAATCGCAGCTTCGCAATAGTTTCTACCTCACAGCGTTAGTAATCTGATTTTGGTGCAGCGAAGCTTTACTGGTATCTTTATCTAGTATCTCTATTCTAAAAGACTTGAATGCTAGTAGACGGTATCTATTATGTATGTAACGGTAAATAAAAATACTTTCTTTGTACATACTGTTTTCGTTTACACATGCTTTTCACACAATGCTTGGGATTTTTTCGTAAAATAAATTGATGTTACACAAAAGTACAATTAAAAGAAAAATTTTTGTTTATTTCCTATATAAAATATAGTTTTTCTTTGAAATGTAAGCGTTGATAAAAGGAATCTTCTTTAAACACGTACATAAAAGAATAATCAAAAATGTTATTACGTATAAATTTTAACTTTTAATTTATTTTAAAAATGTCTTTATTTTTTATGTTTATTAATTTTATCTTTTATATATGCAAAAAAATATATAAAAATGATAAAAAAATATATATATATATATATATTAGAGCATAGTTAAAAATATATTTTTTATCACTGATCATTTCTACTGCTCTTGACGTATTGTGGCAACATATCAGATGTGCTACATTAAATGCACCATTATCGTCTTTTAAAAGATATTCGAGTCCCAGTTATAACACTTAGTTTTGTTCATATTGTCGATAGACTCAAGGAATGTCAGTCGATGTTAAATTATAAGTCACAAACGCGTTGGCAGAAATACATACATGCATATATTTTTATAATCAATTGTTCTATTTGATCTATACATGGAGTACATGGAAACTACTGCAACAACATGAGAATATATATATAGCTTGTAAAATAAAACAGATTATTGAAATTGTAAATGTAATATGAAATAGATTATTTTGTATTATATTTACGAAATTGTAATATGATTATTTTGAATCAATTATTTTCCATATTTGGTCTACGCGTATATGCGAGTATATCTACTTTGATATGTATTTCTGAATCTATTACTGTATGAAAAGATTATGTAAAAAAAAACGCTTATAATGTTTGATATTAAAATTTAAAATGAGTAAAACTCATATATGTATATTCAACTATTAATCGTCTAATTCGATCATATTAAAACTTCTTTCATCAAATTCATTAATGTTACATCTGCGTGACAACTTGCATAAACGCTTTTCGACTTCCGTACATAACGAAAGTTATATATACACATATATAGTTGAATAATTCTTACATATAAAAAGTATTCACTTCGGCTTTAGCAAACTAGGACGCGTGATATTAAATTCCCCTACTATCGCAAGAACTCTGACGCGCCATCCTCCCGAAAAAGAAACTCTCTATGAGCATTCGGATCAAATAATGGCGTGACATGTTCCATTTGCATTTCGCATTTTTCATTCGTTACGGCGTAGCGACAATTCCATGACCAGAAGCATGCCATTAATTTCAATAACATTCATAAGTTTTTTATCAAGGCGTTTTTGCGCATGAGAGATTTGCGTTGCACAATTTAACATAAAAAGTTATTGGATCACCATTGCACAGTTTCAATAAAAATTCCAAACTTTCAAGAAAATGGAAAAATATGTGCCATACAAAAGCGTACCCGGCTGAGCCTGGAAAAAGCTGACGCCAAAGTTTTTTTCTCGCAACTTCATCGAATCGGTCGCGTGAATGGTTAAGAGGGTAGAGACTTGTTAGCTGACTGGTTCAGATGGACAAAAGCCGACAATTTCAGAGGTGGGCTCTTATAGGATCGAGATAACCAGATTGTTCAGTTCTCATTGATCGAATATTCTTCTATCAGGTTCCGTCATTGGGTCTCTTGGATCTTTCCACTCAAGATAAAGGGCCATTTTACGCATTTTACTCTTACCTTGCAGATTATTAGGATCAATACCATTATCCGCTTTTGGCTATCTTGAATAAATGAAATCTTGACTTAATTGAATGTATGCGGGAACAAATTGAACTGATCATATTGTAGGTGTAAGTTACTTCACCTTTTTAAGGCAGACGGCATTTTCTTTTATTGGCATTATAATAAAAAATTTACATTTTTTCATAGCAAAATAAAGCACTAGTAGAGTAACTATAAAAATAAAATTATTCAACTCTTAATATCGCAGTAAATGCGAAACGCAAATAGTGAAACGGTATAAATCAATTCCTATATAGAAGTGATAGCGAGAAAATTTCCTTAAGCTTTTCCGAAGTGAATATTTTTTGCTAGAGATTACCACACGTTTAGAGTAAATTATTTGCATCCCTCTTCCGTGTAATATTTAATGGATTATGCGACAATGTCACGCAAACGTGCGGCCTAGGGTATGATAGCATTAGAGAGTAAGTCACGAAAGTGAAACACGCCATGCTATTATCGTCATTCAAACTAGAGGTAATCATTAAAAGACAATGTTAAGTGTTTTTATCAACGTTACTTATTCGATGTTATCACCATTATGTGCATTTACTTTAAAAAGCATTTACCAAAATTTCAATTCTTTCGTTATGGCATACATAAAGCTTTGGAATAAGATTTGGTTTAAATATTCACAAAGAAAATACTGTCTCTGAAAAATTCGACAGAGATTTCGTTAATTATTTACGTTTCTTGCCGAACGTACTATATATATTCCAGTTCTTGCCAATAATTATTTCTCCAAATACATAGGCGAGTTACGCGGATACTCGCAGCGAATAACGCCTAACAAATGCATGTAAATTACATGCGCAAACCGCATTATGCTGTTGGTAATTCAAATTATTCGGATGAACAGCTCGAAACTTTTTATCAGCGGCCTTGATTGCTGGCGGTAAGATCGGAATATTGGAACATTTTCAGAAGAATTTCTTCTATGGCGACGACAATTACACCACTACCATTCCGGATTCCCTAAGGATCACCCTGATTCGAAAGATTACGGTCGACGTGCTACAGTATTTCGATAGAATCGTTCTCTCCGCGGTGAAAAACGGGAACCCTGATAAGATTGCATCCGACCGAAGGAAGGGGAAATGCCGTGATATATGTACTTTGTTCACTTGAAGTCACTTGATTAATTATTATGAGAGAATTGTTGATAAAATTATCATTCCCAACGTTTTTTGGTTCGACAAGCACGATTATCTCGAAATAGACAGATGTCATAGGAATTTCCATTCACCATCGCGTTTCATATTGCAAAAGTCTCTTTAGCCGACAACAATGAAAAGATTCTTTCTGGGTCGCAACGAAGGAAGCGACATCATTTAAAGTAAAACGCGATATCTGACAAATTTATTAAAATATCTACGTAATATTGATGTATGTCGACTGCCATGGTACTTGTCGAATATGTCACATATGTTACACGTATATATTTTCTATACAACTAAAGCGATATACACCGAAAATAAAATTCTTCTATTGTATGTTGCGAATAAAATGTTTCGCGCGAATTTTCTTTCTACAAATTTTATCACTCGACCGTGAATGTTGCCGTTTTTAACCGGAGGTGAATAGGAGGAAACGCACCAGACATTGCCAACAGACTGGGCCAAACTATTTTGGAAACGTCGTTTCGATGCTTTTTAGCTCTGTTTGAATAATGACATACGACAAGATAAAAAAGCAAGAGAAAACGCATCTTTCCAAATTCTACGTTTTAAAGAAATATTAGGGAAAGATAATAGCGTTTCACACATAAATATGTGCATGGTAATGCATAATAAATCACTAAACAACGATGATTTAAATGTAACTCATTAAAATGATTAATATAAAAGAGATTAATATAAAATTTGAATATGCAACATATAAACTTGCTGGAATTTGTTTAGAAAGATTGAATATCGAGACACCCAACTAAACGATTAAAAATTTGTCTATGAACTATCACAATTGTTATATAAATATTGTATGTGTGTTTACACATAGAGTTATGGTGAAATAGTTTCAGCTTCCATTCACAATAAAAATGCAAGTAGCAACTACTATTGTATTGTACGTTCGAAGAACTTTATATAGAATAATGGAATCGAGAAAGACGTGGAAGATGAAATGATGAAAAGAAACTACAAAATGCGTTTGAAAGTCATCTTGCCTTTTGTTCATCATAATTGACTTGATTCTTCTTATATCTATTTCCTGTGCCAAAAATATCTCGCTGCAATTTTTTTAATTTTTTTCTTCAAGGTCTCGATTCATATGACGATATCGAATTTTTATGCGAGAAAAGATTTAATTTTTAACTAACCCCCTCTTTCTCTATCTATCTATTTATCTGTCTTTCTTTTTTTTTTTAGAGAGAAAATAGTTAATTTATAATATTAAATATTCTCTATAAAGATATATGTTGTCTTGAAATGATAGAATAATTTAATTGTTAATATTTTTATATTATCCTTATTTATAAATAAATACTAAATCGGATTAAAATAATACAATAATAAAAATTGGAGATATAAAACTCCTTTTATAAATTCTATCTATCTAATGTATTGTCTGTGTTTGATGCACGAAATAAAAATGTAAAATATAAAAACGTAGGTAATAAATAAATTTTATGTAAAACATTGATTATATAGTTATATTAACAATTTTTACATTTCTACATTCAAGTCTCCTATATTCTTTTAATCTAGTAATTTCGTCTTTATTCTGTTCTCAGTTAAATTTAATCATGACCTGGACAGATAATAATTTCAAAAATAAAACGAATGTCATACGTTATAACGGATAATCGATTTAATACTATTAATATAAAAGCAGGTAGATTTTATAAAATAAAATTTTGTATTTCTATATATTGTGTATATTAAGCTTGTGGGCAGAATTGTCTCTTAAAAATATGCGTGAATTATTAAGAACTATTTTTTATGAAAATTATAAAAAGCTTTACGTTCATTTCTTACCAAGTGTGATACAGAAGCATCTTCATTTCGGACTTTCAACGCTTCCACAAATAATACCTCAACAGTTTATACACCTTCGTGAAAGCATTTGAAATACAGAAAACAGTTAGTGTCGCAAGAATGGAGACGCTATTTTGTGCAACAGTCGAGAAAGAGAGTATCCACGGCTGGATGCACTTATTTTATGTGTGGTTACTGCCTGATCTTCTTTTGCTTTAACAACATTTTTCAGTGTCACAAAGTGTGTCAGGCAAAGTGAGTACCATTTCATTCAAGCTGAGATACACCTTCAAAAAATAACTTTACACTTTAGTATTATGCGCGAAAATTTCATTCAAATTTGGGAGAAAAATGTACACACTTAATCCGAATGTAAAGACTCGACTACTTAAAACTGATGTGCTTGCTCGGGTAATATCGAATTTGTTTATATGTTTACTTTATTATTTTACTGACAAATATTCAACAATAAGATATAACTATCTATATTACCAAGAAAAATATTTTGAACTCTGCACCACAAACTCATAAAAGGTATGATAACCTTACGATAAGTAAAACTGATCGAAAATTTAGAATATCATGGTTAATGAGGCTCAATGAGAGACGGCGTAAAATCCAAAACGACGAGCTTCTCATATGATCAATATTAATGTCAATATGCATTTTTTATGAATTTCTCTCACAACATACATACGTCTTTATAAATTTTCATGTCGATATATATAAATATTCTAACGTTATATTACCAATAGGCAATATAATAATAGAATGTTATATAAAATATTAAAATTATTTTCAAATATAATACATTATCATAAAATTATTACAATATTAAATATTGTAATATATAACTGACAGATAATATAACTGACTGATCAATTCTAAAACAATCTGTATAAAAAGCTCTTTCATTTTACAACAAAATATTTATTCAATTCACGTCACTTTAAATCAAGCAATAAAAAATTAAAGTATCAAAATAAGTATGGATAGATAGACTGTGAAATATTAATCAATATGTTATAAAAATTAATGTAATTAATAATCATTAACCCGTTTTTCTTAAAACAAAAATTGATTAAAACATACTATGTATAATTGTAAAATATTTTCTGTCTTTCTTTTATTTATGCTTACGTATATGCATCAAAAAATTCTCTGATAATAATTGACAATTGCTTTCTTGTATCAGTTCGTATTTTAACGACTTTCACTTATTTCTATAAACATCGATTTATTTTTTATTCTACCACATAAACTATAAAGAAAATAAAACCTTTATGTTTCAGGAATGTGTTTAGCATTTTTTTATTTTATTCCTATATTTCTTCTTCATTATTTGTCACTATTTATCTATACATTAAATTCAAAACATTTTTTAATTAATTATAATGCATTTAATACAGAGAAAAAAATAATATGCATCATATTCCTCCATGGTGTTCTCATTTTTTTGAAATTTTTTCTTTGAAAAAAAAAACGTATAAAGAGTAAAATATTCAAGAGTAAAATATTTTTATCAGATAAAAAATAATTTTTTTTTGCAAAAATTATTCTAACTTTTTTTCAAGCATAATTGTAAAATATTTTTTATCTTTTTTTTTTCATTTATACTAACAAATTTAAATTTTCTATAAATTTTAAACAATTTGTGTAATCTTTATTCTGTTGTTTAATATAGTATGAATCAATAATATGTCAGTTTTTTTCTAATTTTCTTAACTGTAAGCAATTTTATATGTGCGATGAATAAAAGATATATTTATTATAGGATTAAATATTTGCGCTAATTTGTGTTATCATACATTTCAAGACAATGGATTTGTGATCTGCACTATATATAATACAGATTCATACATTACTTCAGATTAAAATAAAAATTGATTGACACTCACCAATACGATGCGCAGCAGTGGAGTAATTATGCTGTTACTGTGTTGGTCTGCAAAATACAAAAAATAAAATTCAAATTTTATAATAACATTCAAAGTAATATATATTAAAAATAACATAATAATGCATCATTATAAAATAATATAATATAGTTAGTATAATTATTATTTATATAAAATAATAAAATAATATATGTTTATAAAGATAATTATTACGCAATTAGAATTTTTCTCTCTCATTTATTCATTTAACGATCGTCAATTTAACAAAATAGTTGTATAATTTCCGAAGAAATTATTGTGTAGAAGGTTTTATAAAAATGTATAAGCCAAAATCTTTTTCTTATTCAAACAATTCAAATTTATTGAAATAAACGATTAATTTCGCAGGTGTGACAAATAATGTAGATATAAGTAATAAATTACCTCACGGTTGCTCCGCCGTCGCCAGATACCTCCCAGGCCTCCTCCTCCCCTCAGATCCCTTCGTTGCATTCATATAACACTTATTCACGAAGACAAGGCACTTTATACGATAATCCCGACCAGTAACTGCAATCACATGAAATAAACAAAATTATATTAATCGATATACGTCCCACGATTTTTCGTCAATTAGAATTAGATGATTCGAATCGATTCGTGTAATATTCCGCGCTTTCAGTTTGAAAGAGAACGACAATGTGCGTATTTAACGCGCGACGCAAGACACATACCTACACTCAATTCCGAGCGACGAGAAATATATATCGCAATGAAAGAATACCGCGGGCAGGTATCGGACGAGAGAGAAGGCCTGCACGGTTGATTCTTTAACGCGCCACTTTAACGAGCCCACGAAACGAGGCGCGAAACGCAGAGCGATAACGATAATAATCCATCGTCGAGATTGATTCGCGGAACCAGCAGCTCGGCGGGCGTTTATTTCATAAGCGCGTAGTAAATATTTTGCGACGCGCGAAGAAACGGCTCGGCTAGCGCGCGGCGCGGCGTGACGCGGCGGCGGTGCTCGCTCACCCCCTCACCCCAGCCCAGCGCGCGTTACGTACACAAGGTCGCCCGCGACCTACGACTCACTCGTTATAGGGCAACCGACGCGAACGGCTCCCGGCTCCGCGCGTATCGTCTCATTATCACTCGAGACGCGCTCGCGATAAGATACCTACCGGCGACCGCGAACGTTCTCGCGTTCACTCAAGCGTCACGTAATCAACACATTATCCACCCGTGCGCTCGCCTAATCCTCTCGCAAGCGTGTCGCGGCGACGCGATCGTTTCTCGAGACAGGTATATATCTCGCGCGCGATTCGCACACGAGGGTATATGTAATTGTAGATTGCGATAATCGTGGACGACGACCGTTTCTTCAAACAGCGACGCTGTTATTCGGGTATAGATGTGTACATCCTACCTTGCTCCGTTGCTCGGTCTCGTCACTCTCGTCTCTTCTCACTCTCGTGTCGACGATGTTCGGCCATCTTCGGATCAAAAGTACGAAGTGACGCGGAGAGCACCGAATCGAGCGATTCAAAAAGAAAGCCTTCTTTTTGAATCGCTCGCTGCGGTGCTCTGCGCGTCACTTCATATTACTTTCGATCCGAAAATGGCCGAACATCGTCGACACGAAATTGACGAGACTAACGTGAGCCACGAAACGCAAGGTATGTACATATCTGTATCCGAATAACAGCGTCGCTGTTTGGAGAGATAAAATATACAGATTGTACACTTTCGGGAGTTATAAACGTTTCGCATCGCGCGATATCGAGTTTCTATTACCCAGAGACGAAACATCGCGTTTTAATTGTATACATACACTACTACATATACGTAGTCGCTGAATCGCGCGGCGTCAACCGCGTGAATTGCCGCGGTAGTATAACTTACTCCATTTGGATTTTTTTCTAGCGACGGCTTAACGGAACGTGTCGCTGAGTGGGTGAGTGGGTCGGCACGTCGGTCGGCACTCGTTGGCACGCGATTAATTAGCAAATTACAGTCGCGATTAATCCCGTGTTGTAACATATCAACCGCGTAGCGTAAATTCGTAGCGCGTCTCGGATCGATACGCTGTGAGATTCATTCGTTTTGTATATCCATCGCGCGCGAGCCCGCGAGCGGCCGACAAAGCTGACATAACCGTGTTTTCGCGAGTGCGTGACGTATGAGTGCCGAGACTGCCGAGCAAGCGACAACTCGGAGGAGCCTGAGAGGAGGAAGCGGCTTAGGAAGCATCGGGCGACAGCGGAGCATCCACGGGGTAAGCATTTGAATATTATTTCCCGGGTAAAAGGTATTTATATATAACTGTTTATAGTTATATTCGAAACTTGGATTACTTGTGTAAAAGCTAAAGAATTTTGCGTTTATACGTATATATTAAATAAAGTTTCATGAAAATATACACTTGGAGAAAAAACTTTCTCGAAAATTGTGCGTATTGCTCTTAAGTTGAAAAATGAATAAAAATTTCGATGCACGCGCGAGTAATAATTATTTCCTAAAATGTTAATTATTTTTGGCACTGCTGTAATTTGGATATATTATTTGTGTTTTACAGATCAACCAGGTTACAACGTAGTTACAACTCCGCTGCTGCGCATCGTATCGGTGAGTCAAATTATCTTTTATTTTAAGTCGAGATAAAATAAAACTGTAAAAGAATATCAAAGATAGGTTGTTATAGACAGATAATATTCTATAGATCTATTATACAAGGTGAATCACTAAAAATGTTAATACTTTTGAAACTGAACGAGATAGGAAAATCTTATTTTTCAGCGACTGTTTGATATCGAAGCGGATATCGTATTACGAAGTTCATTTTTTCATCCGTTTTGATACCAAATAGTCGTTGGAAAATAAGAATTTCATATCTCGTCCAGTTTCAGAAATATTAGCATGTAACACCTTGAGTGATTCACCCTTCTTAAGATGAATTGGTTAGAACAAATTACAATTATTAGAGTAAACCGATATTTAATCCTGGAAACGTTCGAACATTTCGCCGATTTATTACGTACGGCGGAAGCACAGTAATGAGCTCATAAAATAGAGCTCACTGTATCGACGCATTATTTATTAGCACTGTTTGGTATCTTGCGGTACAACAGAATAATTACGAGACACACCAATTACGTGAGATCGATACGGAATTAAACACACGGGCATATAAACGAAAAAATGGGAAAGGTCTCACAGATAGAATAAGATAAAGAAAAATATCTAAATAATAGTAATACTCACAAAAAATAGTGATTTTCAAATCTAATAAAAATAGTATTTTTTATTCTTTTTGCTAAGCGCTCTATATGCAGATAAAATGGTCAGAAAACGCAATTAAAAGAGATCATGAAGATATGACACAATAATGATGTTATTTGATCAATTTTTAACATCAAATATATTATAAATAATTAAATTTGCCAGTTTACTTATTGCTCACAAATAAATAGTTAAAAATAAAGAAAAAGAGAGATAAAATGAAATTGTAACGAAGAAAATAATTATAATAAAAATGAATGCTTTATATAATATTTTTAGAATATAAAGCTTTTATTTAAGTTTTTTCACAGTGTTCATATTCGTGGACAGAGAGAAAAAAAGATGCTTTATGTATTTATATAAAATAAAGTAAATTAATATTTATTCAAAATATGATAGGTAAAAATTGGTAATATTTAGAATATTTACAATTCAAAATATCTTTAGGAAAAGTAAATTTTGAATTGCAGACGATCTTTCAGAATTGTCATTCGGTGAATTCGTTGCAACTTTGCTAATACAATTTCGTTCGTCGCATCTTCTATTATGAGTAGATTTTTGTGCATTTTGAAGCAGCGTATATTTCATTGAATATCATTAAAAAATACAGCTTGACACAAAGAGCGAAATTTTCTCCAGTACGCATTTCCGGCATTAGAAACATGTTTAAAGTTTCTTTTCAAGTATATACTAAATAATCTCGTAAAACCTAAAACTTTTTTGTTAGAGTATTTGGAATATTAAAATATTTAGACTATAATTTAAAAATTTTTATATTTTTTTTCGAAAAGTTTGTTGTGTACATATAATATTCAAATTATTAAATTCTCCGTGAACTTGTTCCATTGTTCTTCGCTTTTCAATATTAAAAATAAATCTCTTTCCTGTTATAAATAAAAATAATACGACCACGAATAAATTAAATATATTGCTATCTTGTCGATCTCTCAGCCCGCACATTCGTATCGCATTCCCGTACGAGTTAACGAAATCCCTATATCCGCGCGAACGACCTACCCCACAGTCGGCTTGCGGCTTGAATCTGGCTTGACGTCAAGGGAGAAACAAGAGGGGGGAGAAAGGGAGAGACCAGACTCTGCGCACTCGAGTAGAACTGGATCGTATGGAAAATCTTAATTTGACATCCGCACACGAGCACCTTGAGTCTCCGCGGGTCTTTGCCCTGCTTCCGTCCCTTCTTTCCTCCTCGAGCGGCTTACTATGCCATACAACCGCCCCCATCGACCTTCCCTCGCACCACCTCGCGTCTCTCCCACCTGCCGCATCCACCCGCACCCCCATCAGGAACGGAGCAGCTCCTCTGGCAGTCGGTTGTCGGCTTCTCTCGGCTAGGGACATGCGCAGCGACCCGCGGAACGACAGGTGCGCGCCGCGCCGACGACCGCGAATCGCTTAGTTTCGGGTAAGCGTACGATTCGCCTCTGCCGCTCTGTCCTCGCTTCGAGACGAGCCGACCCGCCAGTCGCTCGCGACTCTGTCTTTGATTCGGTTGTTCGCTCCCGCTAATCTCGTCATCAACGTTTTTCTTCTGGCTCCCCTTACGAAATCATCGGTAACCGGAAGAGAGATCGTCCGTCGGTGTCGATCGCGGATCCTCTCACCGTGGAGAGGATCATCCGCTAGATCTCATCGGCTGTCAACGCCCTGGAACAGCGGAAGACCCATCAGTTTATCGAGCGCACGTGTTCTTCTCTTCGCTTTTCTTCCTATCAGTCTTCCTTTTTACGGAGAATCTCCCTCATCGACAGACAATTTCCCTGTCAGAAGTGCTGAACGTGTTTATCCAGTTTTTTCACCTTTTTCGAACATTCGCTCCTTATTTTCATTCCGATCGCCAATTTCGATAAGACGCGAGTTTCTTCTTACGATCGCCGAATCCCGGGGTGCCGGTAAGAGTATATATCTCGCTGATCGTGCTGATGAAACAGTGAGTTCCCGCCGATTTCGCTGATTCGACGGTGATTGTGGATTACTGTGATTATCTTGGTGAACGCGCACGAGTGCTTTTGATGAATGTGATGCTCTAGGAAAGTTTTAGACACGTCGGCGTACCGACATCCCAGGTGGATCCCTCTCGATCATGCACCGACGACAGGATCTCTTCCGCATAAGTGTGGGAATGCGAGCGGCCGCGGCGGTCGTCTTCCTGTTTCTCGGCGGATTCGTCCTCCTACGCGGAGCCGAGGGTGAGTCAGCGACCTAAATTTCTCCCTCGAGATCGGTCCGCAAATAAATCCGGGATTATCGCTAAGAGTTCCATCTACACATGTGATGCATCATATGCGTCTGACAGGTGCTTGTCTAAACAATTTGAGCGAACGTGCTTGAATACCGTGATATATAAACGTGCAATCTAATGTACTGAGAATGAAGAGAACGTAAAAAAAAAAACTCGAGAGAGAAACTTGTTCGATATTGAGTTCTCGCTTCACTTTTATTACTATATAAAATAAAGATCGTGCCCTTTAAAAATTGCGATAAAACAATTACTACCGCACTCGATGTGAAAAACGAGGCATCTGCCACAATATAAAAATTAACTTTATCGTAAAATCTACTTAACTTGTTATCTTGAAGTTATTCTATCATCCATAAATAAACGGATGTAAATGGCTATGATGCTGTTCGCGGAGCAGAGTTTTCTTGGTAGCGCTTAGTCACTTTTAGCGACACAGTTTCGACCACTGAAGGCTGCTGTATGCATATACTCACACGAATATTTTGACATGTAATAATAATAAAGTAATATAGCGCCGAAAAAAAACAGGGAACGGAATCAAATTATATAACATTACGTATAAATAATAAGATATTTCATATATAGATATCTTATATTTTATATGAAATTTTTGTTCGCGATGTAATTTTTTATTACCTTATTTTCGTAATAATTCTTTTTAATAGTGATTCCAATGAGACGATCGATCACAAAATCTTAACTTGTTTAAAAATATATTTTGTTATTACATGTCTTTGTATTACAAATTCTCAAATAAATATGTTTACGACTCCAGTAGAAAGCAAAAATAGAAATAACAATTTATGTATGGCGCCAAAATTATTCGCGAAAATGACCGCAGAAATATAAGAAAATGTACAGCAGCGTCAGACTTCTTTATGCTTGTCTGAAGAGTTGAAAAGCTCGGCGGAAGGAATCCGGCCGACGGGTTGGGAAAACAATAATGCTCAGCGACCAGAAATTCAGAGAAAAATGCTTTTATGTACGCGAGTATAATTTCCCCCGTGGAAAAGCAACGTCCGGCTGTCCCACCTGCGATTCAGCGAAACGAGATTTTAATGTTGCACGAACGTGGCGAACATTCGCGCGCGTCCCTGCTGCAACTCCTAAGCGTGAGCCGTACGAGGACGGGGGCCTCGCGTGTTCAAGGCCGCGGAATAATAGCCGCCGCCCGTCGCGCACAGCCCCCGGATGTGTGCACGGCCATTGAAAATCAGATGAAAGGGAAAGAAACAGACGTGGTATCTGCACATCTTGAGGGGTTGCGGGAAAAATTCAAGCTGCACGCATACATTGCGCTCACCGCGACCGCGATACATATGCACCCCCGTTATTCGATACATCACATGCACCACCGCGCTCGTAATCAAATTCCCGTATCGAATGAAAAAAGGTTGTCCCCGATCGCGCTTCACCAAATTTCGATATCACGAGAGGAAAGAATGGAAAATATTTTCGTACGCCGTATTTCTACGTTCGAATCTGTAATGTATGTTGTTACACCTCACGCTGCGCGAAAGTGCGGGCTGAGATTACAGATTTCGCGAATATCGAACTACCCTTTACGAGCGAGATACCATCCCTCTTGAGATCTCACACGAAATCTATTATCTCTTTACTATATATCCTACGACGTCGCGTACTGTTGTTAACTATGCTGGGATAACTTATCTATTTATACTAAAAATCAATTGTTTTGTTTATAGTAAAGAAATGTTATCAGAATTTAAAAATAGCGATACGCAGCTAGTACATCAATATATTGCATGACGTTGAGCGGGCTCTTTAAATATCCGTGGAGAATAAATTTACGCTGACCCTATCTACGCTATTATACACGATGCATACATAGATGTTATCTTGTGCGAAAAAATGTATAAATCGTCTCGAGCTGCTTTCGTCGCTGATGTGTATCTTTGCATATAAACGACATCCTGAAAATCACTTAACGCCGTTTTGCGGCGTTAGTGCCATAACTTTCGTTGCACGAAACAATTTGAAATTATATGCGCGCGATATATCATCGCGTGTCATTGATATGTTCAGAAAAAGATTACATGTATAGGAAACACAATTAAACTTAATTGAAAGTGAAATAATCTACAAAATAATAATGTACCTATCGACTGTAAGAAAGTTTATAATGAAGAAATATTTTGACGGATATAATTATATTCGCGTATTTTTGTCATAATTTTTTAACAATATAAACACATAAGGTATTCTAAATTTATCTAACAATTATTTGATCACATTTCGATAAAATTAGTTTGCTACGCGATGATGTTTTGAAGTAAAGTTTTAAATGCATGATTATATAACATCATGCCTATTGCGCTTGCACATCGTGCGCGCAATTACGTCGGAAATGCTTCAAATTCTAGTAATCTGAAAGCACGTCACGTGTTGGCCAAGTCCCAAGCAAGTTCTAAATCTGTGTGGCCGCTTGCTCGGAAACTAACAAATATAATACGGTAGGCCGAGAAGCGCGTTCGCATGTGCAGGCAAACGCAGAAGGGAGTAAGTGCAACAGAAGCTTTCTAAAAGCGGCGACGACCGTTTGGAACGCGATATGTCGCATCCGCATAGCAATAATACGCAAACGTGTGTTAATTAATAATGCAAATTACAAAAGTAACATTATTTCACAATGTACAAAATTAGGAGTCAAGATCCGAAAAAAAATATATAAGGTAAATGTACCAATGCCGGGACACTTAAGACCTATGTATGGACACCTTTATATCACTTTAGTTTTTAAATAAATATAACGCGAATTGAAATCAAAGATAAAAATATAATACAAGAAAAATATTTTTATTTTTGATTCTTTGATTTTAATTCGCGTTGTAACTTAGGTATTTAAGGATTAAAATGATGAAAATGTCCAGATACATAGGTACGTGTCCAGACATTGGTACATTTACCTTTTATATGTATAATTTGATATAATAATTCAATATATGCGAAAAAATATAAGCTTATTTAAAAATTTATATATTTGCTATCTAAAAACTAAATCGCTGCAGCTGATGGTTTTATGGAGTTTTACTTGAATAATATTTTATTTATTAACGCTTTAATTTAAAACGTATTTGATTTAATTGTTTATAAAAATTATGATATGGATATTTTGTTCTTTACGCTATATAAATATTCCAATATTAAACTTGTTTGAATTAATTTAAATAAATCAGTTTAAATAAATAAGAAATAATACAACAAATACATCAAAGAAAAATAACATATAATTGGATGTATTTAATGCACGTGTACTGCAGTTGCAACACATGTGATTTTTATAATGGCTACAATCAATAAAAATGTAGCGATACAATTTAATAAATGAATTTATTATTTAAATATAATCTTTGTATTTGTGGCTTTCTACGTATTATTTTGCAACATTACATTATGCAATTAATGGACAAAGTTATGTCAGTTTCTAACAGTAAACCTTTTGATATTGATTGATTTTTTTTACAAAAAGATATTTAATGTATTTATAACGGTATAAGAATTCTTTGACTATTGAACTGGCAATTTAATTAAAAAGTCAACACGACGTTTCGACTCTAATTCGAGTTCTTTTCAAATGTATAAATATTCTTACAGAGCAATTCATTTGTCACGATGACAACGTGCATGCTTGTGCGTTGTAAAGAGATAGAACGTGGTCAAATATTAAAAATCGATTGTGTCAGGGAACACGTCTGCACTCCCCGGTGACGAGCAACACAATGAGCAATAAGTAATAAACAATAATTATATTTAAGACAAATAGAGGTTGACTATATAGCCGTTATTAACTTGTCGTACATTGCTGGCAGATTCTCGATGTCGTTTTGGAGGTTGAGCGTTTGATTGTGTTTTTTGATTAAAAACATCTCGGCAATTTCTCTCTTTTTAACATGTTTTTCTTTATGTAAAATTTTTATGTCAGGCCAATTAAAATCATGGTTTAATTCGAGCCGATGTTTACTTATCATCGATTTTTAATATTTGACCATGTTCTATCTCTTTACAACACACAAGCATACACATTGTCGTGACGAATGAATTGCTCTATAAGAATATTTATACACTTGAAAAGGACTCGAATTAGAGTCGAAACGTCGTGTTGACTTTTTAATTAAATTGCCGGTTATAGTCAAAGAATTCTTATACTGTTATTTATTCACTGGCGAAGAAAATTCTCCTCATTGTTTAATGTATTTATCTTATGTATTTATGATGTAAATTGTTATGAATTCCGGCATATGAAACTTAGTAAATATTTTTGACTTGAGAAACGAAACACAAAAGAAGTATCAAAGTGATGATACTGCATGTATAAACATACGTAATACGAATGTAATATGTATTCTATACTTTTTCACATTTTCTATGCATGGAAAGTTCCTGATATTTTCTGAACGATCGCACCAACATGCTACATCGTCACGGAAACTGGCAAGTTTAGCAAGAGCTGCAGATACAATGAATATTTTTTTTGAAATATGTTTCAGTTTTCCGGTTTGATAACAAATATAGCAAAAATATAGAAAAATCTAGGAATTTAGGGACGTGATTCAGGGAAATTTTGCTGGTAATTATTAAATGTTAATGGGAAACGTAAAACATTCAAATAGTTGTAAGACGCAATTAAATATTATATCAAACTCTTATGCGGGGTCTACAATGCGAGTCGCAAGTCGCGAGTCGCAAGAAATTTACCAATCACAGCCGATTATTCTCCTCAAATTCGACTGTGATTGGTTAATTTTCCACGACCCACGACTCGTATTGTAGACTCAGCATTATAAGAGAATCATGTGTCTGAACTTTTACAATTATCTTAAAAGTAAAAACTAATCATATACAAATACAACAAATTATTATCTAATGGTACGTTAATACGCGTGAATTAAATTTCTAAAATAAAAATTTTTTCTTATATTTTTCCATTCTTATATCAAATTAAAATTGATTCTTTACATTTCTATAAAGGGAATATTTCATTGTTGATTGCGAACGTGTCTTCGATTGTAAATTCTGTCGCGTTAAAATTAACATTAAATTTATTATGCAATACTTTGTAATAGAACTAAGTTTATAAACTACGAAATCACATATTTTCGCGACTACCATGATATCACTTCTCCTAAGTATCATGTCGCTTTTCGCGATGAAAGGGAACTATTATATACTGGGGCTTTTGTTACGGAAATAGTTTGTCACTAATTTCGTTTTGGACTTTGTTTCGCGGCAATCAGAACTTTCGTTAACTTTTGTAAAGTTTTATCAATTTACATTCAGAAGGATACTGTCGGGAGATATTAATAACAGTCACGCCGTGAATAGAAGTCTCTACCTCTAAATACTTACTTCTCACCGAAACTTTTGCATAAAGGTAAGCAGAAGTACGAATTCCCTCGATAACATCTCCCTATATTTTTTTCGAACGTTACTTTAATTAGCTACTTGACTTAAGAGTGGACAGTATTTCCACCCTTAAGAAAATAGCGGCATAATTATTCGGAATAATTACGTGAATCAACGAGCCGTAAACGAGCTCTGGAAATACCTAAGTGCTTTTCTATACGGTGTTCGAAATGTATCGTTTTAGTCACAAATTCTTACAATTCGTTTTCTTTTAGCAGAAATTTAGATAAGAAACTTAAATAAGAGATCATACTTTGTCTAAATAATTTATAATTATTTTGATAATTGTATTTTAAATAAAATTGAAAAATTGAGTCTCTTTGAAAATAAAATTGGACCGTATCCCTATACTGTTAATTCCAAATTTCCGAATTGCATGTTTAAACTTACGTATATAGGCATGAAACAAAAAAATAGTTACACCTAAAGTGCATCTGTATTTATCAAATTGATCATAAGACCACTCGAATGAGGTAATTATAGTCGGTAATCTCGCAAGTTTCGTGCTACTCGCTCATATCCTTATACATAACAGTAGAAATGCACGAATACATCACGGCTACGTTTCACGCTTATCAATTCCGCTAGCTTGGGAAGTTTAAATGAAATAAGTTTTTGGATATAGGTGTGTAGTGTATATATGCCTTACATAACTTCAGCGTCATCCCCGGTGGCGCCGGCTCATTTCGCGGGAAGCGTGCTGCAGACGGAAATAATTACCCTCATCACAGGTTCACACGATAATAATATTTAGGCGCGTACTTTTCGCGCCCGATACTTTGCAGCACATCGCGAAATACATACGTATCTCTACGCATTGCGGGTGTCGCGCGTAGGGCTATCGTAGGGCTATCGTAAAGTATAACTTTCGTTATTTCGCGCGAAAATCATTTGTCGCAAAAAGATATGCGATTCTATTGCTTCGTAAAATAGGCGGAATCTCTGTTACCTGATGTTACCGGATTGCGAATCGTGCAATTTAATAGCAAATACGTTTATCTTCGCTTACTACAGTTGCGCAGCTCACGCGAACAGCTGCGGTCTTTTGGTTTCCCGTGTAAATTTACACTTAGGAGGATAATCCTTATCGAGACGTATCGAGCGATACCAATTCCGGTCGATGCAAATTTTAGGTAAAGCATCGATAGAGTGAGTTAGTTTGCGGATTCGATGAATAGTCTCGCGATACATGTCTGTTCTAGAATAAGAAGATTATATCGACATATGTGTACTTTCTCTGCCCGCACGTATGTACTATATGTGTTACCGTAAAGTCCTACGAGTTTTCTATAGACTCAAGTACGCGTATATAAACATTTTTCGAACTGTGTTTATGATTGCATTCAAGAAAAGACGTAAGGGGGAAATTAAATTTGAAGCACGCAATCATAAACACATATAAATAGCATAATTAATGATAGTTTTAAAAATTTGTTGTTTATTAATTGTTATAAAAATTTATTCTAATGTTACTTGATATATTTTTTTCTAATAACTATAATCTGTAAATATCTATAATTCCGTAATTAAAAGTAACATGATGCATGAAATGCAACCATGCAGATCAGATTTGAACGAAATCACAATGATTTTTACGTACCTAACCAATCTATATATAAATATAATAATTTACATAATATCAGTCCGTATACTTTAAATAAGCGTTGATATTATTAAAAATCAGAATTATAGACAAATTTACACACAGCTTGAATTTATGGAATAGGTAGAATTATTTTTTTACGGGAAAGGAAAGGCAATGGCTCACGAAACATTGCTCCCAAATTTAGTATGACACCGAATTATATATCACGACGCATAGATATATTTTCATGAAAAAAATTTTGGTTTCTCACCAAAGACTATGAATTGCGGAATTTTCATTGGATAATATATTATAACATATATGCTTTTATCAACAGTTAGGCAAAATTTCGAGGTACGTAAAAAATATGATTTTGCCTATAATATTAAAAAACGATGAAATATTGTCTAGCAAACAAATCATC
The DNA here is from genome assembly GCF_003070985.1 of Temnothorax curvispinosus. Lineage (NCBI taxonomy): Eukaryota > Metazoa > Arthropoda > Insecta > Hymenoptera > Formicidae > Temnothorax > Temnothorax curvispinosus. The sequence goes on from NW_020225678.1 coordinate 182,107, forward strand.
CGCGGTTAATATCAGCGAAAACTTAATTAGTAATATTAACGTGTTTAATCGTCGTCTTAGATGTAATAAATCTGAAGAATACATATATACAATATGTATGATGTAGCACGCAGATTTGAATGTTTGAGATTAAAATTCGTGGTTTATATTCTCTCATAACAGGCCATAAAGCTTCGACAGTAATTTTAATTGACGGTATATATAATAATTTTGTAAAATTTATTATTTAATTTTTATCTTACAAAGCTACAATTCAATTTCGATCAGACACAATCGTATGTGTATGCAAGATCATGTATGCGTGAACGTTGATGATGAAAAGTTTAAATATTTACAAACTTACTGATTTGTTCTAAAAGACTCTACATATTGTTACATGAGAGCTTCAGTTGCACCTGAGAACGTTTGTTTCTCTGAAGTATGCAGAACAGACTGAACTCATTTACTTCACTCAGTTAAGTAACTCTTCGCATTACAAGCAACTTTCCACATTTTAACAACGTAAACCATTTCAGTACACCACCTGGCAGAATGTAAAAACAAAGTTAATTTATAGGGATACGAGATGAGTTAGTTAAATATTATAATTAATCATTAAAATATATCATGAAGTCGTTTCTAATTTACGGATCTATTTACATAAATAATAAATAATTTTAAAGTCGTAACGACTTATCGGTTGACATCTTTTTGTGGATGACGGTAAAAGTTACAAGAAGGATGAGAACTCTTTAACGGAATAGCGTCTGTTTCACGACAGCTTATCGCTTACCGGAAAGTTTAATCGATAGATCAAATTCAAGTAGTCTATTTATATCAAATTTATTATGATACTGATTTACATATTATATATATATATATATATATATATATATATATATACATACACATTAATGTACATATATCTTAGATATATATATAATGTTTTATATATAAAAGCATTAAAGAGAAATTCATGTAGATTACAATAAAGTATTAAAGTATCAAAGTATTAAAGTATTAAAAAAAAATTTTTTTTAATTTTAAAGTGGCAAAATAACTGTGCTCTTTTTATGGTAGGAGAATAATAATGAGATTATGTTCTACATATGTTGTGTAAATTTTAATTTATTAAAGTACTCTAATACTGGAGCGACAATTGTCTATGTCGATTGAAATGTGAAAATACTTGATAGTGTTTTACAGAATCATCATATACATCATATAAAGTGTAAACGGTATCTAATTACGTGACTAAATATTATTATTACATTATTAGTAAATTATACATATAGAGATCAAAGTTGTTTGATAATGATTCCATATTAAACTGAACAAATACCAAACGTAGTTTACGTTCATGATCGTTGTAAATAGTGAAAGTTAGGCAGTTTATTTTAATTGTGATTATAGCAAGTTTTATATTTTTCTCGTATTTTTAATATTATTACGAACTTGTAAATTAAACCGTTATCTCTAATATAATTAACGTACACAAATTATATTAGAGACATTTCTTAATCTCTCTATATAACAAATGATTTACAACATGCAATGATATATGTGTAAATAAGCAATGGAATTTTTGCACGTGTTATTTGAACAATACTCATTGAAAATTAATCTGGAAAGAAGATCATGTATTTCTACATTCAGAGATTATCACATCGTGTTTGAATTTGATATTATATATCATAATGTTGTATTTATCAGTGCCGGCGCTGACGCATTATTATGAATTAGGTGTGTAGATTGCAATACGTGCATTATTATCGTGTGCGAATACATATCGATTGTATTCTGATGAGGGTAGTAATTACAAGCGCGAATATACTCATCAACTTTGCATTGAATTCACTGCAGCTGTATTAATTGTCATGTGTTATCAAGATAAAGTATAACGGAGTTATATCTCTTAGCTTTTATATATGTATTATAATTTTTCTCCGTGATTTGATTACGTATATTATCACTCTGTGATAATACAAATTATAGTGTATATTTTCTTTTCATTATTTATTGATAGATATTATTTTTTTTATCAACATCATATATGTTTATAAAAACATTAATCTATCGATTATGTTGAAGCAAATTGTATAAGATATTAATTTGTAGTTACTTATGCATGACAATATATTATTATTAAATAATGTATTTGAATATATTACATACATTTCTTTATAGATTTTTCCGTACACTGGTACATACATCATAATTTAATTCTGTTCATATTTATCTAAATTTTTAGAACTAATTATATTAAATTAGGCATTAAAAGATAATAGTAAATGATTGAAAAGTATAAGAGCGCCGTTGATCAAAGCATGTCACGTCACGTTATATTGCGTGTTCCACCATCGTAATATCGAAGACAAATGATCATAAATGACATTTTATGTCACGTGTGAAAAGATCTTAATGCTAGTGAAGAAACGGCTATAATGGATTACATACATATAAGATAAAATTTTTGGCGGCACATTTAGATAAATTATAGCTAAAGATCAGAACAAATTTTTATTGATTTGTTATGTATGACTTATTTTTATTGAATCTTATTACACTGAAAAAAGTTCATTTCTGTTCTCCGAACTAGTTGAAACAATTATATTCTGCAATTTACAATGATAACTGAAAAGTTTCTTTAAGAGTAACGAACGTGCTAACGCGAACTAGTTTCGCATCAATTTTTATTGAAATACGTTGCGAAAAGTAAACATGAGAAAAAATTACATTTGTGTTTATTCGAATTAAAATTGTTGCGTCGCGTCGTCTCTCATTTACTATAGTGTCGTAATCGCGCAAACGACGAATTTGCATATGGACGCAAAGAATATTATTTCTCTTTTCCGGCAAAACTGTTAGAGATTAAAAATATGCATGCAAAGCTTCACGCATCATAGAAATATTTTTCGAAATTCTTTTTGCAGTATACATAAAAGAAGCAAAAAATATGAGCTCGGAAAAAGTATAGGTTGATTCACGCGAAGTAACAATATCGCTATTACTTCCAAGTGAGAAAATTGTTGAACAGAACTTTCTGTTCTTTATTGAAATAGAATTCGCTTTGTCAAGTCGAATCCGTATATTCAAAGTTGTCTTCGAGATTTGTCTGGTTGCACTATTTCTACTGACGGTGATGGAATGTACGATGGTGTATTTATTATTTAAATTCTTTTATTTTTAAGAGGATTCTTGTTTACTACAATAAATATGAGAAGAGACTGTTATAAAAATCAAAATGTCCATTTTTAGTTTCATAATATAAGAAATTGCATTGGAAAAATAGGTTGGATAGAAGACCTAATTCTATTATGATACCTCGTAATGTTATACTGACTTTTAATTGAGTTTTACCAAATATTATTACAAGTCAATATACGTAATTGTGTTGATTTTTGTTTATCTTTTGCAAATATAATGAAATTAATAAAATGTGTTAAAACATTTTTCTATTTAGGTATTGCTAATGCTATTAGCTTAATATTTTTAATAAGTCTAATTGCACGTTGATTATATTGCATATATATTTTTGTTAACACATTTTAATGTAAAAAAATTAATTAAATAATTAGTCTTTCGCTGTTTAGTAGATTAATTATATATTAGTCTCTTTACAAACTGTTAATCATTTATCTATGCTTTTTCAAGCAAATTACGGTAAAGAGAAATTTTGTTTTTAATAATAATAAAAATGTATGTAAATGTGTAACTGCTTATAAAAAAGGAAATTTTAATAATAAAGTAAATATAATATTTATATTTTTCAGAATCAAAATACATAATGTAGTTTTAATTTAAGTAAAAGAAAAACCATTACTAGTTTTAGCTCTTTCTGCATTACTGAAAAGAAACTATAAAAACTATCAAAAAAATATTTTACATGATATCGAAAATGTTTTTTCATGTGTTTATCTTCCGCAAATCTTAAATTTGATTTTTGTGTTATTTATTCACTTACTGTCGCGTACACGAAGACCGTTTCAATCCAGGAAATTAAACTCTTTTCCATTATCAATGTCAAAAATCGATATCGATATCGAATGTCTATATGCGAACTATTCATATTCAATCGTACACGCCGTAACTCCTGAAACTCCCGAAACTATACGACTGTAACCGCAGTGACGTATCCGATGAATATTGCTCTCGAGATGCTTATATACCGTCGGTCGTGTATAATATGCCACTGTATTCTCTTGTGTGTCTTAAAATTTACAATATCCGTAACGACTGGATGTTATGCGTCGCTGAAAATTTTTGTATGTCACGTGCCCAGGCATGCGATCCCATTTTGCTTATACTCGGGCTGCATTTCTCGGCGCCCGGCTGACACGTTAATTTGTAAGCGTGTCAACCGCGGCCCCGTTTGTCTCGTGCATGCTGTTAATTGCGAGCTCGCAGCACTGTCAAGTGTGCTGAACAGCCTGCTTAATGATTATATTAATGGATTGGACATTCCCCGCGAAGTTGAACGTATTACGCGAAATTAATCATACAGTATGATCGAACTCATTTATTAGACGATCCCGCATCGAACGGTACGCCAATTGTGCACATCGTCATGTATAGATTAAAAAACTGGCCTTTAAACTACGTACAATTTTCTTATTTCACTATATACATTTACGATACAGAATTAAGTATCCATTAACCTAGAAATAGAAGCATGTGCGTTTTTCTAGATATACATATATCTCTTTGCCACGCGTCTAACGCTAACGCATTAACCACGAACTCATGCGTAAATTTTTCACTTGATATACTACGCGATATTGACAGATTTAACAAGTAGAGAAAAATACAAGACGTATTTTTCAAAGAATATCCCGGTATACTATCGCGCTCTTGAGTCTTAGAAAGATTTTTATTATCAAGAACTGAGGAGGGAGGGGGGGAGAGAGAGAGAGAGAGAGAGAGAGAGAGAGAGAGGAAGAGATATAAAAATCGAGAGAGTCTGAAAGCAGTATAGTTTTAAATCCGATATCTCTTTTATGCACGTTGCGCAGACATGACAAAAAAACATTTTACATGGATTTAAACAAGAAGTTTTATCGCATAACTGTCTTGTAGACGAAATTATGAGAGAAATAAAAAATAAATTTGCAAACGTTTTGTTTTTCTATTAATTTTGGATTATTTAGAAGGCACAGATCAATTAACAAGAATAAATTAATAAATATAAGAATTAAAAAACAATTAATAATAACAAATTAAAATTACAAATTATTCGATATATAAATTAAATAATATTAGGTATATTGTATGAAATGTGTACCATGTTATATATGATAAATTAGAAATATTTAAATAACACCAACAAATAGAAGCTTTACGTTTCAAAAATTTGTCGACAAATACAGAGTTTTTCAACAAATATTTGAAGCGTTTATCAAAATTGTTTAAGTTCACGATATAGCGAAAATCAATGAATTAAAATCATATAAATGTTTCGCGAATATTTTATTAATAATAATTGCAAAATGCTTTATAAAATAATGCCACAAAAATAATGTGACAATATATACAATGTTTAAAAACATTATTATTTTCAGTTTTGTAATTTTATGTTATTATTTTCAATTTTCTAATATCTTTGGTCACAATATTTATTGCTTCTCTTTCTTTCTCAATTTCTTTCTCGAATGTTTCAAAATCAATGATTGAAAGCATTGTACAGAACGGTCCAATTAATATGATCTGCGCGTAGGACAGTAGGTTTGTTGAGACAACATGAAATGTTCCTGATGCGGTCCTTCGACAGTAAAGGAGAGAGAGAGAGGGGGAGGGAGGGAGGGAGAAAGGGGGAGGGAGGGAGGGAGGGAGAGAGAGAGAGAGAGAGAGAGAGG